>NC_063198.1:16443420-16473420 GCF_017589495.1 Alosa alosa | reverse complement strand
CGACAACTTTCAGGCTACTGCACGCTAGCCCAGTTCCTTAACCGCTACACTACCACCGCCACAAAATGCATGGTATTTACATTACATTTAGCAGACACTTCTTGACCAAAGTGACTTACATATGTCAGCTAAATTACTGTACAAGGGATCACATTGTCCCCGGAGCAACTTGGGGTTAAGTGCCTTGCTCAAGGGCACAACAGTGGAAGCCGAGAATTGAACCGACAACTTTCAGGCTACTGCACGCTAGCCCAGCTCCTTAACCACTACACTACCACCGCCATGTCATAAGTCTAACTCATCCGGTAGGACTCCACTCAGGGCCTGAGTTGTCAGGGGCAGAATTTCACATGCTGATGGTTTACAGGGTATATTGTAGATCTTTAGTAATGATTAATGCTGTTAGTTATAGGGGGAGTAGGGGCTTTAGGGATGTGTTCATGTTAATCCACTTTTTGTGTACTTATGACTATGTGTGTGTGTGTGTGTGTGTGTGTAGATACTATATATCACAGGGAATACTCAGTGAATATGAATGCGTTCTCATAATTAAACTAGTTTACTGACCTCACCATATTGCCGGGGAGGAATTTAGGGAATTGCCCAAGTGAGCACAAATGCATAATTCAGAAGACCTCCACAGCAATCCAATTCCTCTGTTATTTTAGTATTTTCATAATCCAAGGGGGAGGAACCCAGTTGAAATGGAATCTTTATGCTGCTGTCAAACCCATGTATAAAATAGCCGTTTTCATCTGAAATGTGCTTTCCCCCTGCGTCAAACACTAATATCCACAACTGTGATTCTATAGGGAATGTTTGTGTTGGGGGGAAAAAAAACCCTGATACCATCAAACAATTCAGCTAGAGGGTACAATCAAACAACGTACCCTACAAGGTCAGTCTGGGACCGACGACTCATTCTCTGTGTTTGATGAACTGAAAGGAAATACACTGAATGTTTTTAGGACGCAAGATGCAAGAGTGATCATTGTGAAGTCAATGTTTTTTATGAACTCCCATTCATCTCCATCAGTGGAATCAGGCAAAGCTTCTTCACGTATCACAGTGTAACCCTTGGTTCTACATGCTCATAGAAAAACATGTTGTGGTAGTGCAATAGGCACAGCTACAGTATGTACTACTGAAACACAAAAAAAACAAACATGGAGAAATATGCTCTAGCAAAAACCTTTTCACACCATGTAGTGCTACACACCAGAGTGACTTGACTGTTCACGTGTAGCTACTGCCTCTGTAAAAAATAATCAAAGAAATTAGGTGATTAAACGAGACAATATATTCCCAGAGCACTTCCACTTCTGAAAGGGAGGCTTAGCCCCTCATTCACAGTGATATGCTTTGTGTTCTTCTTCCACACACATCACAAATGAGGGCGCAGTAGAGAACACACACACACATACATTACACACACACACACACACACAGACACTTTTTCACGAGTGCACACACATACAAGCACACACATACACAATGTCTCTTTTCTCACACATGCTTCACACACACACACACACATTCACTCTCTCTCTCTTTATATCACACACCTACACACAGGCACACACCACACACAGACATGCACATAAACACATATACAGAGAGAGAGAGAGAGAAAGAGAGAGAGAGAGAGAGAGAAAGAAAGAGAGACTCACACAGGAAATGGAAATCAGGTTTAATCTCCCGGTTTACAGATAAACTCTGTTTAAAATGCAAGCTTGCCACCCACTCCATGTGTGTGCAAGCTAAATCTAGGCCATTGGAGGCCTCATCATACAGGAGCCCAAAACCGCCATGAATTATTCCACAGAAGCTCCGAGTCATCCAAGAAAATTAAAAGAAATTATTCAGGTAGAAAGGGGAGATGAGTTTGGGTATGTCTGCATAATACAACAAAGAGGGCGCTGTGTGTTAAGTTTAAATGGAAAAGCTGACATAAAATGAGTCCTTCCGATCAGAGTCAGACATCAGAAACTCCAGGGATCTTTGAGTAAAATATCACTGAGTGAACCAGCAGACACAGAGCAATGATAGTCAGCATGCCAATAATGTGTGTGTGTGTGTGAGTACATGTATGTGTGTGTGTGTGTGTGTGTGTGTGTGTGTGTGTGTGTGTGTGTCTGTGTGTCAAAATAAGATTTACACTGTAGCAATATGTCCCAGGGGAATTTGGAGAATTAATTTGAATATCACAATATACAATATAATTCTGTTGCTGTATTTAATTTTTTACCCACTACTGTTTTTATCATGTTGAAGGCCCAGCCAACAAGGTCAAAGGTTACAAATGTTGAACCTTAGAATGGCAAGTGCTTAGTTTGTTTTATTGTTGCCTTGATGTATTTGTCATAAAGTGCATGTATCGTAACTGTTTACCCACACTGTGGTTATTAATTCATGCTGTTTTGTTTGCTGTGAGATAAATCATTTAGCCATGGTTTAGTAATGGGACTATGGCTGGACTTAACTGTTTGTTTATGGGCAACAACAGAGGTACCTATGATGCATTTGAGATAAATGAATATGCTTGATAGTTTGGGATAAATTAATATTTATTGTTTGTTTAATGTTTGTTCGTTTGATAACCTGTTGGTGGGCTTCTTGATTTATACTGTCTGTCTGTCTATCTGTATGACACACACACACACACACACACTCACTCACACACACACACACACACACACATAGAGAGAGAGAGAGAGAGAGAGAGAGAGAGAGATAGTCAGACGTGCACGCACACACACATGTGCAGCCTACATTTGAGCCATAAGTTCTCTCCTGCAGATGTACCTCTGCCTCCCCAGCCGATGGCTGTAGAGCTGCTGCTGTATCCCCACGAGTTCCTTTAAAGTGTGATCAGTAGCAAACTGACGCAACATGCCGCAACTCCAAATACATATCAAGCACTGCGCTCTAGTCCCTCCACAGCCATCTCCCACTTATGCCAATGAAAAATTGATGTCTGATGCTCTCTGGCTGCCGCTTCATGTGAACCAGTAAGGGGGACACAAAGACACAAATATCACACACACACACACACACACACAAACAAACACAAATACAGCAAACATGTTGTTTGTTGAACGAAGAGCTCTGGAGTTTATCAGACAAACTGACACATTAGTGAGACACCAATGAATCGGGACTATCTGGATTTCATGCGCTGACTTCCAGGCCTTGAAAGCGTAGGAGTGTGGGACCTGCTTCCCACTTGAATTCTTTGACAGCATGTTTGTGACCCCTTTCCAGCCCCTGCGCTCCATCAAAGAGGCACCACTAGTGGCGTCGCTTCACCATAACGAACCCAAAAACCGAGACAACAGCGGGAGCGACCTCTATACAGCAACAGAGGCAGCAAGTAGAAGCAGCCCGACGGAGGAGATTTCCTCACAGTCCCCGAACTCAAAGTGAGACCACACGAAACGACTGAAGAGAGCCTGCGGGGAAAGACAGAAAATAACGATGGAGAAAGAGAAATGAGAGAGAGTGCGAGAGGGGAAACGTTCAGTGTTCGTGGGTTGGTGACAGCTTGGATTCAAACTCTCTCATTACTGCATTCATAGGGATGGTGTGGTGGTGAGATAGAGCAATTCATTGTTTTAAGGGCTCAGAACCACGGTGAAACCCAGTAGCAATATACCAGCTATGATCATTAGCTTTCTAATGGGCTGTTTGAGTACTCTGGATAGAGGTGCCCTATTAAAACTGCATTGCCTGTCTTGCCTGAGTTGTGGTGTGACTTTATAGAACTATTGTACTTGTTGGTAGTTAGGAAAGGCGGAGAGATTTGGGATACCTAGAGAAAAAGATAGAGAAAAAGAGAGAGAAAGAAAAAGGGAAGAGCCATGGTATGTCGTGTAGTCGCACCCCGGTATCACCCAGCGGTGTTCTTCAGACAATCTGTGCTGTGGGTGCAAGACTTTACACCATATGGTGAGACATGGGAAGGCGATAGTCACGCCTTCCTATGTTCCAGCATGCCACTGCTTGGGAAGCAGCTGGTTCTGGTGCGGATCTGGCTTGGATCAGGTCCCGATCTGTTGGACCTGTGCCAGAACTGGTCTGTTCCAGAACCAGAGGGGTTCTGGATTAATATCTGGGGAGAAATGTGGTGGCTGTCTGTTTCCACTGAGTATTTGGGTTTGAAGGTTTGTCTCTTTCAAACACACGCTGTTACACACACACACATCCACAAACACATACATGGTTACACACACACACATACACACGCACACACACACACACACACACATACTGTACACACACACACACACACACACACACACACATTCTCTGGAGCAGAGCTTGTGAAATACCAAGGTAATGCAGCTGCAGTGACACGCACTGTTTCTGTGACCCCTGTGAGGTTACGATTCTACTGTGTGGTGTACTTTCTCTACTGCTACCCCCGACTCTGGATTACGAAACAGCATCTACTCACTTTGGCTGCTTCAGACTCGCGTCAGACACGCGTTTCACGTTTTCTCCGTCCGACAGTTTTCCGTGAACATGATCAACTGAGCTCCGTCTTAAAATTGGCCAGATTAGAAGTATTTGTGACTTCTATTATAAAAAGACCAAATCATTATGAGTGGAAGAACATTTGGGTAATAAGAAAAATAATATTGAAACATTACTAATGCATTACATACAGAGTAAAAAACAGTAAAACGGGATTAGAAGACTGAAGATTCTTTAAGAACTTTCACTTTTCATTTCAGATTTGGTTGTTGTTTGGTTGTTGATGTATTAAAATGGACTGCTGTGATAACGTGTTCAAATTTCCCTCGGGATAAATAAAGTATCCATCTATCTATCTATCTATCTATCTATCTATCTATCTATCTATATGTCTGTTTACAGAGAAGATGTTGATTAAACAAAGAGGAAAAAATGGAACAATAGCTCTCTGCCATTGGTTGAACATGTAACAGTTACAGTATTCAGTGTCTTGTACTCACTTACTCCCCTAACTACAGCAATGTAACTTTACTGTAGTTTTCAAATAGTGTAAGTAGTGTATAGTGCTGTCTTGAGCATGTTCAGGTAGTGTTGCCGACCTTTGTGTCTGACCTTTTTTTGCATTGTAAAACACTCAGAGATTAAACTGTCATAATGCAAATATGACAAAGCCATCTGACTATCTTGTTCATAAACAATGGTGTCAAGACTTCTCATTTTGATGACAATGCAGTTTCATTTACATGAATACTTGTTTTTGAGGAATGGACTATCCATTTTGAGCAAGTGACGTGCTTTTGCCGGTTACCCACTAGGTTTTGCAGTTTGCACTAATTGTTTTGAGTACCAAAGTACAAACACATTTCTGAAAGATTACAAAACTTATTAACACCATTAACATTATTATGGCTTGCTTTAACAGCTTTTGCGTTTGACTATTTTCCACAGGAGCATCTGGTGAAACGAATCTTACCCTACTTCCAGAGGACGACTACTCATTTCAGAGTCAGCTGCAATTTGGGATCTCATCCAGTATCATCACACTGAGATCTGAAATGTTCTGCCCAAACGCATGACCTAGTTCCAACTGGTCTGGGTTGAAATGAAATGAGATCTACCACTAGCCAATTTAACTTTGATGTAGTAACTATGGACCAACATCACTGTGGAACACACACACACACACACACACACACAAAAACACACACACACACACAGAAACACACATACTCTCTCACACCCACAGAAACACTGAGATATACACACACAAAGCACTAGGGTTGTTTCCCCAGTGTTTCATTTCCCCCACACTACTAGACGGAATTACACATCAAACCTTTGACCTTCACATACTCACCTTCCTGCTTGTCACTACTAAAGCATTTATGCTTCCTGGTTGAGAACAATCTGGGAACCTGCCTCCATTTCTCTTATGCAACTGGCTAAACATCAGAGATGGCCATATTGGATTGCCAATTTAGGAGTTACTGTACTTTGCAAAAACAGACATCGCCATATGTCATTGAATGATGAAGTTGTGCTACCAACCCTCCTAATATCAATGTGGTGATACTGAGAGCTATGCTCGATTAGATAATCACAATTCCTCACCACATGCAATGTGTGTGAGACGAGGTGTTATGCTGTCAGGTGCAGATATGCTAACATATTAGCACCTGTTCCAGATGTCAGATAGTCACTACATGGCATGGTACAGTATGTATAAACATGGTATAGCACTATCAAAAAGCAAAAGAGCTTGATCAGCTGGAGACTTGAGATGTTTTTCACTACTGTTTTACTGCTACACTGTTTTTCATGCTATATTAGCACACATGATCAATGGCTGCGGTCAGGCTTCTGCTACAATACTGAATGAATGAATGGCTATAACCCTATTACCTCAACCTGTTCTTGCACTGAAATAGTTTTTTACTCTACCTTGTCTACATTATACTTTACTCTCCTATTTGTCCATATTATTTATGCTGGTCTCTAGACCTTACTCTTGCACTGTTGCACTGTTGGACTAATGTTGGACTACTTTTTGCACCTTCACCATGACACTCACTCTCTTGAGCACCTTGCCATGCACACATAACTAAAGGACTATGGTTGGACTACTTTTTGCACCTTCACCATGACACTCACTCCCTTTAGCACATTACCAGTCCCGGCCCTGTCACTACAAGCGTCTTATGCTTGATCACCCTCAAGCACATTGAACTTTCTTAATTTAATTTATATAGTGTATTTAGTATTTAGTTTTGTTAGTTTTCTTATCTTTCTTATCTGTCTTTATTGTACAGTGGAGTTTAGTTATATGTTTATACTTATACTTATGTTTACCATAAGTATATGCTACTGAGACCCTTGAATTTCCCCATGGGGATCAATAAAGTATCTATCTATCTATCTGGTGTGTATAAACAGACCACACAGGACTAAAACAGCATTTTGCCTACCACAGTAGCACAGAAAAAAAAACAAACAAAAGAATGGCAAGCTGTGTTTTTGTTACTCATGTGGGAAGGTCGAGTGTGACTTTCATACAAAAACATGAGAGTAGTGTTGAGAGGGATTGATTCTGTATTCTGGTGTATGCATTAAAACAGCAGGTAACCGTGGATGACTGGTTTGCAAAGAACATTTTTGCTTATTTGTACCATGTCAATAGCGACCTTTACTTTCAATTCTATACATTATCCACTTCCCTACACAGATCCTTGCCAGGTTTGATGTAGCTGTACAAATAGCTCATGACATTTTTTATGTGGATTAAAATTACTGCCCTGCATTAGCTCTTAGTTGGCCTTTTATGCATTATTTCCCTGAACTTTTGATTCCTTTCAATGTTGCTGGCTGTTGATTTCTTTCAACTGTGCTTGCGACTGAATGATGTGAATGATATGAATGACAAATACAATGTGAAAGGTTCTGTGGACAAGATGCAGCTTCTGTTGACTGGTAAAGATGCTTTTTTAGTCTGTTTAGGGCTCGCAAATGTATGTACATCTGCGCCTCACTGTCTTGTGATGGTCTTCAAAATTACACCATAAAATTGGTGTGAATTTAATCCATATCAAGATAGTGGCTGTGTCCAAAACAGACGGCAGTTACCTTTAACTCTCTAACTAGTCACTTGCCGTAGAAAGAAGCAAGGTATCAGCAATTTTGTTATGGACGGCCTAGATAGCAACACAGAATGCTGTTGCCAGGATATCGACAGCTGACTTCACAGTTAACACTAATTATCTGATAGCTTAACTGTGTAACAGCTCATGGAAATCAAAAATCCAGTATCTGAAAATATTAGAATAAAGTATTTATAAGACAGAAATGTTGAGCTAAGAAGAGCTCTAATAAGTTAATCAAGTCAAAACACAGGCAACTGGGCTTTTCATTTTTCAGTGCAGAGCAATAGCTTTTTCCACGATCCTCAAATTGTTTTAGATGCACCTGTACTTGTATGATTAGGAGTTTCCAATGATCCTGGTGCTGGACTAACTACTACACCAATCCTTTTGAAATACTGGTGAAAGGCAGCTCAGTGTCTGACCAGCTTCGGATAAAGAAAGCCTGTTAAGTCGTTGTTTAAATGGTTGGGAAGCGGGCATCATGCTTAACAGAGCAGCTACATTTTAGTGTCAGCATTTGGGTGCAATTAACCTTGTTCAGTAAGTAAAGGTTGGCAGAGCAGCCTACCTTATTGGCTGTAATTACAGTCTATACTGCTTATTACAGCAATATTGCTGTTGAAAGACCTACCACATAATTTTGATCCACAATTAATGGACAATCCATTGATATTGCAATATGTGGCCTACTGTAAGCATTATTTTATATCTTTAGGCTGCCATAAAATTAAATTATGAAAGGCTTATTTGGGATTGGTAAAATGTGTTACCAAAATATTTACACAGTTCTGATGAGTTCCCTATCTCCTCGTACCAGAAACATACTGCTTCCACATACGTATCATTCTTCATATTTTCATATTTGGCTTTTTCAAAAGAAAAACACTTTTTGCCTATTCAATATGTTTCCTTCATAGAGAGAAAATGTGATTTACTACATTTGTAATTTCCCCCACAAATAACTGCTTTAGTGTCATTAAACACAGGCATGATATGGCTGTTACCTCTTCACAGTACTTTTCTGCCAATTCAGTGAATGCAAAGAATAACTCTGGGCCATAAATAACAAAGTCATTATAACAGGGGGTGTTGAAGCTGAGACAGAGAAGGGGTAGGGAAAGAGAGAGAGAGAGAGAGAGAGAGAGATAAAAGAGAATTCACTGACCTAATTTTTCTTCGCAAAAGCAAGATAGGGCTGGTTAGGGTTGCATTATACAGTCAAGTGCTTGCAAATGAGCTCACATGTGGAGCACGAGCTGGTGCTAGGAGATGACAAACACCCGCTGTAACTGTCCGCAAGGAGCTAGCAGTGTGAGTGCCGCTTCCCCTCATGTGAACCACATTTCTCTGTGAGCTTTCTGAGTTTTTTTGCAATTGTTGTCTTGTTTTTTTTTTACCAAGCCTGGCGTTCAAAAGCATCAAACCCCATACATCACTGCCGTTGTGATGCAGTGAGACATATGAAGTATCAGAGTTTGCTTTCATGGCACTTCAAAAGTCCAGCCGTTCACTTTTGTTGCGATTGCACTTCTCACAGAGTTCTCACGAATGCTGACGACACTGCCGCTTTCTTTAGGCCTCAGACAGAGACGCAGTGGCTTTAGATCTGTTTATAAAACCAAGGCTGGTGTACTGAGAGAGAGAGAGAGAGAGAGAGAGAAAGAGAAAGAGAGAGAGAGAGAGAGAGAGAAAGAGAGAGAGAGAGAGAGAAAGAGAAAGAGAGATGTGAGGGGGGGGGTACCAATCAGAACAGATGATGAAAACATTGAATGTGAAGGCATATTCATTACTTTAAAGCCTGCAGTCAGTTTGCAGTCATGTGTGGTTTTACCAATGTCAAGATCAAGAGTTCTAACCCTGGAGCGAGTATAATGTGTAATCTGATCACTAAAATCACTATCTGGGAAGCATTGTGTAAGCCATTATGGATAATAGCATCTGCTGAGGGAATACATGTAATTGTGACAATTTTATATACTTTATACTATATATTTTGCTATACTTCTCTCTAATCTCTCTAGCGTTGGATTGCTTTCATCATCCGGTACAGCAAGAAGCTAACAACACCAAGATCACAGGTTCAGCTATACAGGGTGATAAAAGCATGGTCTAAAGTACAGTAAACAGACTCTTGCATGCTGTTTGTTGAGGGCTGTTAATTGGGGGGAAGAGAGAGAGAGCAGCGGCCCCCTCTCCTCTCCTTAGGGGCCTGTGATCTCTGACACAGAGAGATGTTGCCCCCTGGTCTATAACAAAGGGCGCCTGTCACCAGTGGCTCCATGCCACGCTGAATGCCAGCCTGGTCCCTGAGGCATCTGTTCCTAGAAGTTTGCCCTGCATTGGTACGCTGTCCAAAACCAGACTGGTATGGTTTTCCGGAAACATACCAGTCTGGTTAGGAAGCAAGGAATTGTGCCACTAAAGAGAGTGAGGAGGGTGAAATGCTAACATGTACTCCCTGATTACAGCATAGGGAAGTGGGAAATTCTCTGTTTTAATCTGTTTCCACTAAACATCTCCCCTTATCGTTCTTGTCCAATAATATGGTTTGTATAGTATGGTATTTGTTAATTTTCATTAGGCAAATGATCATTGATATTGCATTGACTATGCATTATCTATTTTCCTTAATGTGGTCTTACCAACATTTAAAAAAAAAATATATATTGTATTTTACTTTGTATATTGTATTTATTTGTAAGTCGCTTTAGACATAACCATAACCATATGATCATAAACAATGGTAGCCTGCCATTTTGAAGGTGTTTTTGTTTTTGTTTGGATATGCTCCAACATCGATTGCCTAGAATTTGACTACAGGCAGCTTAAGTATACTTAAGTGGACTTTGTGTAGGTGAAGTGATAGGTTACACAATGGGAGTAAACTGAAATGGTCACAAGCAGTTTAATCCATTTTTACCACCACAGATAACCTTCTTGTTCACATTATCTGCTTACTAGATGATTATTGAAACTAGGGCTGGGCGATATGGACCAAAAGTCATATCCCGATATATTTAGGTTGAATATCGATATAAGATATATATCCTGATATTTTTTTCGCAAAGTTAGAGCTGTAAAATGAAATGTTCAGTCAAATATGAGTAGTTTTATTGAAAACTCACTACTCAAATAACAATAAAATGTAAACATAAAACTGGAGTGCCTTTTTTAAAATCAAAGCTCCTTAAGGTGCACATTTAAATAAAAAAAAATATCTTAAATAAAAATAGCCTATAAAATAAAATAGGCCAATCTTTTTCTGAAATAAATATATTTATATGAGAAAAGTAGCGTGCAGTTTCACAGCAGTGCAGAGAGGGGAGCGATGGATCACGGCGCAAATTTAAACTATATCGATATATGCGATATGGTCTAATTCCATATTGCATTTTAAAATATATCGATATATCTTTTATATCGATATATCGCCCAGCCCTAATTGAAACCACCAAGAGAAGGGCCAGAGAAGACTACATTTCCAAATGTCCATCTCCTGTGACCAGAACACAGGTGAATAACTCGTTCTGGAGTTTCTAGACTTCTTCTTCCAATACCTAATGATGCGCTGTCCCTCCCTCTCTGTCTAAATACCTCCCATTCATGTCCTGTCTGAACTCTTCACTCTTTGCCCAACACACTCATACAAGTAATTTCCCTGCTTGTCATCACTTAACACAAGTTTGCCACAGCAGCAGTCTCAGCAATGCACATATATATAGCCTGCAGCTCTGGGAGAGGGAGAGGTCCACCTCCTGCCCAATCAGTTATCTGGTTAGTGCCACTCCACTGCCCCTTCTACGCTGTTAAAAACACTGGGTGTTGCCACGGCAAGGAGCACTTAATGGCTATTATCACTCAACGGACTCAGCCTGTGCTCTATTTATATTAACATAATGACTGGCTTGTCTGCAAAGCTTTTACAGTGAGCCTCTGAGAACATCAGCGATGGTTTTTAATTGTGAGGCGCTTTCAAGAGACGACTCAGTGTTTAAGTTCCACAAAACACTGCTTTCTGCTGCAAGTCACCTCGGGATGACAGATGACTTGTTGAGGATATGTCAGAGGATGACAGAGTAATGACCCATGATTTCTACATCTGCAAGCTTTCCTTTAAAAGTACCTGGCTTCAGAAGTGGCATTATATGTTGTCTAAAGCAGCATCTGATTAATTGCATGCACTTTGAGCTCCAGCACCACAAGGCCTTGAATTTGTTGGGGACTTTCAAGGACAGTTAAGTGGTAAATGTGGTCCCCCTCCCTTTCTTGGGAGGGGGACCAACTCAAGCCTCGTCCACAGTATTTCATCTCATAATGGAGTTTTAAAATCCAAGCAATCTACGTCCATACGAGAGTATTGAGCTCAGAAACAGAAAAAATCTATGTCCAAACTACAAAAATACAGATATGAAAAACACATCATGTGACCATTCATGCTGTTCAATGTATATGTAGGTATCTGTAACAATGCAGAATTTAACTGAACAACAGTTGCTTGCAAAGAAAGCAAGGTAAGCAAAGCTTGAAATTTGATATCCATGTTATCAATACTTATCATCTTATTATTTTCTTTGAGGAAAGGGTAATAAAAGTCATGTGATGGGAGCATGACTAATCAGGGAAGGAAATAGGAGGACAGTGTGTTTGTTAGCCTCATCGTTTTTCAAAGCTTTGTAAATTTGCCTGTCTACATTAACACATGACCCAAGAATTTTCAAACTGCTGTTCACACCAAGAACAATAGCTATGTATAACGTTAACGGCAAAAAAGTATCATCCTAGCTTATAGAAATGACTGCATCCACACATAAACTATAACGATAACGTCATGAAGAACAATCACTTTCAGAGTGATTTTGAGAACGATAAAAAGCTGACAGCCAATCAGAATCCATCAAATTTTAGCTATCACATTAAAGGTGCTCTAAGCAATGCCATGCGTTTTTTTTTAAGGCTAAAACATTTTATGTCACAGCAAACATCCCCTAACCAACCACTAGCTGTCTGTGTCCTGAATACACTGTAAAAAAAACGCAATCTCTGTGGACAGCCCAGGCTCCAAAAACGGCAACAAAAACAACCTGGGCAAACCCAGCCCATGAAAACATAAGAAACTGTTCCAGAAAATCACAGATGAGATGCGCGTTTTGGAAAGTTTCAATTGCACGGGAGCAGCACGGGAGGGAGGGGGAGGAAGTAACGAGCTAGCTCTCTGTTTTGTTTGAAAGTCAACAAAAGTGACGTTACCCAGCATCGCTTAGAGCACCTTTAATCAACACGAGGAGAAACTTTCCTTATCATTGGTCAGTGTGGATGCTTTTATTGTTATAGTTATAGTTATCTTTAAGTTATCATTCCTGGTGTGGTGTAAACAGCCCTTAATACCGGGCTAACAGCGTTTACAAGTTGTTCCGTTTCAGAGCTCGAATATCTCTGAGTTGTGTGGATGCATGGTGTTGATCGGAACAGAAGTGATCCTGATTAAAAACGAAAAAATTAATTTATGTAGACTCCATGTCAGTTTCAGCAACAGTCCAAGTGAACCAAGTTCACACTTGTGAGTTTTCTCAACTTCTTGGGGTTAGGGTAACAAACCGGAAAAAAAAACACTGATTTACATTAGAAAGGTTCCCTGTTGAAACCTTGAAACTCCCTCTCCATCAGAAAAGCAGCTATGGCACCTGAGCCACCTCTGACAGTTAATGCATTTGTGTAAGTGGCGCCAGAGTACTTGTAGCATAATAAGCTGCAAGTACTCTGCTGTTGAAGGAAGCTTCTCTGGGGAGACATGGAGAGAGTGTCGTGGGGAACAGCCACCACCAAGGGCATCTACTGCAATTCATCACGACTTCAAAGGAACTGCAGGCTCGATATGTGCTCATAAAACGCTGAGGAAGACTGTCCAGTTCCTTTCCCAAACTCTATAAATATGCTTCATACAAAATGTCTGACTATGTCAAACAGCAAGAAAGGGCACTTTTAATTATTACTTATGAACACTGATGACTCAATATCAAATCAGACACACAAACCTATAAAGAAGAGTAAGCATGCTGTAGTTTTATAAATGCCACTGATATACTGCTCAAAGTCTGCCTTGTGAATGTAAAACACTCACACGCTCAGAAAACAGACAAATAATCTGACCACAGATCAAATGCAAAATTGAGTATGAAAAGGTAAGACAAATCTTTCCTCTCCTGAGGAAAGCCATGAGGTAAGCCCCCTTCTTCCTCTCTATCTCCTCCTCTTTCTCTCTCTCTCACTAACTAACTGGCTCTCTCAGCTTCCCTCGGCATCCAAGGGGAATCAGAGTGACACCTGATAATGAACAGTTGAACAGCCAGAGCACCTGCACCTCCCTCCTGATACTACCTTCCTCTTCTCTCCTCTCCGCACTCCCAGCCCTGGAGGGCTCCACGGCGCTTTCATCCTCAAAATATCCACCACGCCGCCTGACGGGGAACTTGCGGGGAGTTCACAAGGTGTGAGAGAGAGAGACAGAGAGAGAGAGAGAAAGAGGAAAAGAGAGAGGGAGAGACAGGCGGAGTGAGAGAGAGGAGGAGAGAGTTAAAGTTTGCCACGGGGGGCAAGTTCTCTTACCGCCAATGCACAGGCTGAGGGAACACAGGCCATCCTCACAAGTCTCCGGGCTCTCGGCATCGCCCTGGTAACCCCGCTCCCGTTTCCGCGGGGACATGCGCCTCACAATGTTCAGCACTCGATTCACTCTGTCCATCCCGGCTGCCTGGCTACTGAGCCAATTCTCTCTCGTTTGCTCTTTCTCACTGTCTCTCTATCCTTCTCTCTCGAGTGTGAGGTTACATTAGACTCACACCACATAGACTAAATGAGACAGGGAGCAGAGGAAGAGACTGCCAGAATGTGAGTGTGTGTTTTTTTTTCTTCTCAGTCTCCTGCTCTCTCCCTCTCCCTCTCTCTCCCTCACACACAAATAGCAAGCGAGCTGCGTAAGCGAGAGGGGTAAAAATTAAATCCTAGCCAGTCCTCATATACATGCACACACTCACTCTCTGTCTTACACACACAGACACACACTACCTCTCTCACCATGAGGACACACACACACATACAAATGCACTTCCTCTCCTACCATGTGGACACACACACACACACAATTCTCTCTCTCTCTCTCTCTTTGTGCACAGCTTCCACAAAAGCTCCCTGAGCCCCCCGGCTCTCCGCTCCCTCTCTGTGTGTCTCCCCTCATGACTTCATCCCTTAATCAGGAGATAACGCCTCAGGGTGGCTGATCAGGAACCAGGGGCTACGGCACCACTGTGGGGATACGCCTCAGGGTGGCTGGTCAGGAACCAGGTGTTATGGCACCACTGAGGGAAGGGCTCAGGGCTCAGAATCACACAGCACATATAAGGGCTCAACATAAGGAAGAGGGTCTCCTGGGGCCGTCGAGGTCATTTTGTGAACATCCTCTGAGATCAAGATATGCTTATCATATGCAAACTTTGCAGAGGGAAGTTACTGACCATTTTGACCAAGAGACAAGACTGACACCATTTTCAGCTAATGAAAACATGTCTCTCTCTATTGGTTAAAACTGTAGAAGAAGAACTATTTGTTAAAACTGTAGTTTTTATGTTGCTCAATTGCAATGAGTTTAAATTATGTAACAAAGAGCACAGCTAAGACAGAGAACAGAGTTAATAGAATTTTTAATCTTAACTTTTACCGAAACCTTAGTCAAACTCAGACATATATTGCATCATGTTGCCTTGATAATTCCAGTTTTTGCGGTGTTTAGTTTTACCCAAACCCTTTCTTGTAGGCACTGACACATGCATCAGTTATGGCAAACACTGCACCACACACTCTCATACAACCCTGTAGCATGGAAATAAAAGGCAGGAAGTTAATCTGGTGTAATGCCCTTTGTTTTAAGCTTTGTGGGGCGGGAGCTCCCTACGCTGTACCTCACATTTCTCACCCCTCTCTTCACAGCTGTCGGGTGTGTGTACCCCTCTTTGTCAAGACAACAGAACATTGCCATGGCGATGACATGGAGGGAGGGGGAAGCGGTGTGCCCGTTGGGGTATTAACTTCATCAGTGCACGCGAAGGTTGAGAGGACACCCACAAGGCTGCAGCTTTAATCCATTAAACCGCTTGTTCAGCAGCCCAGGAAGTGGAGTTTCACGCACTCCTGTTTGCCGTAGTGCGCCAGAACGAGTGACATATTGAGTACACAGAGTAGAAAAAAAGTCTTGCTCTCTCACTCACTCCAGAGTTTGTGATGCAGCACATGCTATACTGAATGTATTAAAGTTAAGTAGCAAAGAAGGCACACATAAAAAAAATCCATGACTTCACTTCAGGGGCAATTCAGCTGTAACGTTATATGTAACATGTGAAGGAGCAACTGAAGAGGTAGAGCTGCCGCCTCTCAAGTTTGTGTGCAGTGGAGGCAGCCAACTGTGTGATGTAAACCTTGTTTCTCAAAGCCCTCAAGAGACACACTATCAAAGATAGAAGCCATGGCTTGGGATCATTAGAGACTGGTCAGCTAGCTGTGCCTGAAATTAGAGCCCAAATGGTGAAGAACCATTTCCCTGTTAGATTATCCACATCTCCCGTAAGGCTTCAGCTCAAAACTTAATTTCTCCTTCACTATGCCTTTGATTAAACTATGCATTTTGGTTGTATATTTCAACTTGTTTTATTACTTTACTTTTTTCTTTTATTTCCACTTGAATTATTTTATTCTATGTATATATTACTGTATGTCCTTTAATGTTTTTATAACTGCTTATGTGAAACCCTTCGAAACATTTATGTGTATGAAATGTTCCATGCCGATAAACAGGCCTTGTCTCTAAGCCTCTTAAAGAGTATTCTCATTGCATTTCTACCACTCTACCATTCTAACATTTCTACTCATTGAGTTAAAGCTGACACATGCTGAAGACACTGTAATACAAGTTAAATCAATGTACATGGTGGCGTGAGTAGGCTACAGTCATTGAATGGCTGATACAGACCCATACTGACCCTTAATGGCCTGGTTCAAATCTCTGGTCTTGGTCAGGGTTCTTCTAGGACAACATACAAAGCAAGCAGGCATCATACACTTTTAGCTCATTTTTCATGTGTCGCAACTCAAAACTCAAAGCAATATAGATAATAATCTATTCATTATCACTTCAGCCTAATGGGATTAGCGTGATTGAACAGGGGAAGATGTGTGTTATCATGAAATAACATCACAGCTGTGATCAGTGGATCAGATGAAGATGAGTCTTGTTATGTCTGTGACTATATGGCATGTCTGAAAACAATAAACACCATTAGAATGCACAGGCTAGTAAATCAGCACAATTAGAGAGGCATTATCTTAGATCCGATTATGCAGACGGAATCATCTGTTGCATAAAAATACATAGTGTATATTGATTTTGTACAATTACTCAATTTAGTTTTGGAAGTAGTGAAATTACTGTCGTCCTAAAATAACATATTGTGTATCAATGGTATAATTATATGATAAACCATAAGTATTAAACTCAAAATTCAACTCAACACCAGAGAAAAGTCCAGACAGGGTGAATTCAAAAAACACATCCAAATGCGGAGTAGCCTGCTGCATCTAATGAGCAATTCTTTAATAGGGTCATAAGCAGATGCTTCAAGTGGCACTGTTTCCGTCCAAAAGCTTTAATCAGAGCCACTTCACCCAGTGGTGAGAGGAGCGAAGAGGGAAGTGCACTAAGAGGTCGGAGATGAGAGAACTGGAGGAAAATACAATGAGGTGGGAAAGGAACACCAAGACAAAAACGAATTATCTCTTCTTGTAATAAAATCTCTCCTTCATTCTCTTCCACTTCTCTCTTTCTCCTCATCCCCTTCTCTCTTATCGTATCTCTCCCTCACTCTTATACTCTTTTTCGCTTCCTCTCTATCTTTTCCCTCATCCATGCTTCTTTCTTTCCTCTGCCTCCTCCTATCCCTCTTTCTCTCTCTCCCACTCAAGTCCTCTTATTCCGTCTCTTTTGCCCTTTCTCTCTTCCTCCCTGCTCTTCACTCTCTCCCTCTTCCCATTCTCCTATCTCTCTCGCTCTCTTTCTCTATGCCACTCTGCATCTTTCTCATCTGTTTCAATCGCTCTCCTGCACGTCTCATGTCCTTAGGCTTCCTGGTGCAGGCAGACACAGACAGAGCGTTGCAGCAGCTCACAGTGAAAGAGAAAGAGCGGGAGGGAGACAGAGAGAGAGAGAGACAGAGAGAGAGGAGAGAGAGAGACCGAGAGAGGGAGAGAGAGAGAGAGACAGAGAGAGAGGAGAGAGAGAGACCGAGAGAGTGAGGGACATTACAGAGGAATACATCATGAAACAGATGCCGGGCGGGTGCTGAGGCGAATACAAAAAAACGCAAAGTTGGGCCAAACCGAACCGAACGCTGAGCGAAGTGCTTGGGAAACACTTTTCACCAGTTTAACTTCACATTCTTCAAAGTTTACTTACCTCCTCCTCCCCTACGTGCAGAGCAAGAAATAATAATAATAAAAAAAGGTGGAAATCTAGGGCATATGCTAGAGTGACATCAGAGAATCAGTGAATCAGTCTATGCGTGGGATGCCATAAGGTTTCTCACTAAAGACAGCAGCAAGGCAGCAGTAGACATTATTCCATGGCAAGGCTAACCTACTTAATACAGATCAATGGTTTGCTCCTTTTTTAACAGTGCCATGCCATTACTATTTTCAGGGTCTAGGCAATTCTCTTAACAGATTTTTGCTCAGGAAGCTGTTTGCAGGCAATGAGTAACTAACCGCCTAATCTCTGATTCTCTCCCTCCCTCTCTCAGTCTCTATCTTTTTTTCCTTCACATATTTAGAACTCCTTTGGGGTTTCCTCTGGGCAGACTAAAGTGATGACAATTCTGGGTTTGCCAGTTTTGCCAAGTCCTATACAGTGGAAATATTTAATAGGGCATTTGTGTGCATAGCACCAATAGCAAAGAGCTTTTCCTTCCACTATCAGGGAGAGAGACACAGAAAGGGAGAAGGAAGAAAATAGAAGGGGGGGGGCAGTTAAAGGCCGTTCACACCAGGAATGATAATTAAAACAATAATGGCAAAAACAACCATTTTAAGTATTGCTCTAGTAAATATGAACGACAACGTCCACACCACATCACAATAGCGACATGAAGAATGATATCATTGGGAATTACTTCCAGAGCGATTTTAGGAACGATAAAAAGCTGACAGTCATTGTTGGTCAGTGTGGACGCTCATATCACTATACTTACAGTTGTCTTTACAGTTATCGCTGCTGGTGTGAACAGCCCTTTAGAAAGGCAGGGAAAGGAGGGATATGGGAGGAGAATAAGGGAGAGAGAAGGAAAGAAGATGGAGTGGTAAAAGGAAGAAGAGACTGTCACCATGACAGCACTGTGGCGGACCGCTCAACAGGATCAGTCACTCAGAGAGGCTCTCACAAGCCACAAAACCCACACATGGTGCACGTGTGTGTGTGCGTATGTGTGTGTTTGAGAGTGTGTGTGAGTGTGTTGTGTTTCACACCAAGATGCCTTGTTATGTGCCACTATCAGTTATTTTACACACTTATACAAAATAATATTTCATGACTTTTAAGTGTAGCTGTAGCTATTTTTGCAAACACATTAAACTCTCTGTCCGTTTTAGGATGGATGGAAACCAAGGAAACCAGATCTGAGGGTTGCAAGTGCTTAATGTTCATAAGCTCTGGTGTATAAAGGAGACTCATTAAATACACACTGGCATGCGTCTATGTGGGAACCTTCATCAACGTGTGCTTTAACATGAAAATGCTCTTCCTAGGCTTATTCTTCTACTTATTATTATTCCACTGACCACTTTTTCCGTAAGCTATTAAACTTGAACCATTTAACTTAGAAACTTCATCTAAACTTTGTAAAACTAGATGTACCGCATAGCGGTACAAAATATGACCGCCGCTCAGTCCTGTACATCCGTTCCGCGAAAATAAATCACACTTCAATTTGTCTCCATATTTTACTCCATCCCCCACTCTTGAAACTTTTGTGTATGCTTGTTTGAAATGCCTGAGTGTGTGTGTGCGGCTGCACAGAAAGTACCCTACTGGTGCTGAAAAGGTGAATAGATTGTAGAATAGCCAAAGAAGATGTAGAATTGTTATAAAACCTTTAAAATCTCTAAACAATCACAAGTAGGGCAGTTCATCACAGTTCATCCATTGCAACTGGATTGATGAAAGGTCACTTACACCTGTAGGCTACATTGTATTTGGGAAAAAGCAAAAAGGTATCAGCATAATGTTATTTATTTATTTATTTTTTATGTATTTATAAACAAAAACATCTCTGTCAGTTCCATGCCGTTTTCAACAGCTATCAAAAACAAAGGTCATTTTTGGATGGATGGATTTTTGTGAATGTTTCTTCTTCTACATAAGATTTTAGTCATCTTTAGTTCATGTAATACTTTATTGTCAATGCACAAATTAAGTAACAGTAGTCTGAAACGTTATTGTTAATGCACAAATTAAGTAACAGTAGCCTAGTCTGAAACAAAATGCTGTTTTACATCTAACCAGTGGTGCAAATAACTGACATGTCCAAATGGGCCTTGATGAAATGCGTCGCTAGACTGTTCATACACATTTTAACGGGCCAAAGTTGAAAAGCTTTTGTCCGTTATTGTTAGTGCAAATATAGGCTGATTCATGTTCCCTTGCATTGTTTAACTGAGGTCCATGGCTAGTCTGGCTTTCATCAGACCAAGCTCAATCTTTTTAAGAAATCAAAAAATAAATAGCGGGAGTAGATCAGGCTGGGTTCACCCAGCCTAGTCCATAGGCACCCGATATTGTTTAATTTTTCCCATTGAGATATACACGCTTGGCTATTCTAAATGCAAAAATGCATCAGGGAGTTATGACAAAACGGTAACTAACAAACTAGATCCTAATAGAAAGTTGTTAGCTTCCCTAAGCTACAGGTAGGATTATATAGTAGGCCTATTGACAACATAAATTGTCAATAGGCTATGCTGGCTACAATAAATAAAATCTCCTTTGAAACCAATGGCTTACGCCTTACAGTATCAAGCGGACTTAAACTGTCATATCGCGGCTTAAAAGTTGTAATAACATTCACGCAGCTCCATGAGTCAAGGAAAGCGCGAATGAAGTAGCCACTTCTAAATGGGACCCACTACACAGTAGCTTAAGGTGTTTTGCTAAAGCAGCCATAATGAAATGAAGGTGTCATTGTTTGATACTTCACACACACACGCTTTTTAATTTCACAGACTACAACTACCAAGCTGTAATCAAAGCACATCGATTCCCTCTCACACCCTGCACGACTTTTAAACAAAAATAAACAGGCGCCTCAGTCTCACGCATGTATAGGCAAAACTGTATCAGACCGTGTAACGCTGGTAAATCTTCCATTGCACAGAATGATTTTGTAGCACGCGGCATAAATGACAGTCGAAAGATACAAACAGTGCTGCTATCAATTTGCTTGGTATAACCGCATTTATAGTTTTCTACAAATGCAATCAATCAAATGCCTCCATCACTCAACCAACGCTTAACGGTAACATTACCTAGGTCCTTATTGATATTACAAGATTAACGTACCTGCAGTAAAACCAAGCATGTCCGAGAAACATCCTTAGATTTATTTCGCTTCAAGAAGAAATGGGAATACACTTCATGTGAACATCGCCCTATCCTTATTAGATGTTCGCTATGTAAATTACAGTCCTTGTATGAAGCGCCCATTGTTTTTTTCCAACCCACTTTTAACTTCCAACAAAATTACGCCTCACTGCAACGATGCGCCATCTAGTGGACAAACGACTACTTTTCGCCAATACTGAAAATGCAGCCATGATGCACTTTTTTTAATCCTACTGATTTTCATTTTTTTACCGGGGCAAATCACAAATGAGTGATTATGAGCCAGGTTGATGTGGGCCCTTGAGACCAACATACCATAAAAGATTCACAGAGAACTGTGTCTGCCCTACCCTCCTTTCGGGGTCCAGTCCAGCGGGGGCTGCAGATGAAAAACGAAAAATGACGGTTCCATGCTATCCATGTGGGGGTACATGCTCACCAAGTTTTGTGTACCCCGGTCTTTCAGTGTCCCGAATCCTTGTTGGTGTACGCCACTAAATGTACACATAAATTATTTTATTGTAAGGCCCCCATGAACGAAAGTACACAAAACTTGGCATGCATTCAGAGGGTGTCATAATGATCCTACTCTTTTAATTTCGTGCAGTTTTGACCTTGTCAGCCAGAGATATTGAGATGAAAACACCTCATTTTTTTGCTTTTTAATTTTTAACTAGGTGGCGCTATACATGAAATAAGTGGTAATGGGATGGGTTGACATGCCCCCCTTAAGACCAACATACAAAAAAAAGGTGGACCTCCTAGGCCCTACGGTTCTCGAGATATTCACAGAAAACTGTCTCCGCCACCTACAGGCCAGTTGGTGTATAGTAACATAAATTAATTTATTGTGTGGCCCCCATGAACGGAATTCCACAAAACTTGGCGTGCATACATAGGGTGTCATAATGATCCTACACTTCCAATTTTGTGCAGTTTTGACTATGTTAGGTCACAGATACCTTCAATTACACCACCTCATTTTTTTACTTTTTGTGTTTAACTAGGTGGCGCTATACATGAAATGAGTGGTTATGGAATGGGTTGACATGGCCCCTTGAGATCAACATACAAAAAAATGGTCCTCCTAAACCCTACGGTTTTCGAGATATTCACAGAAAACTGTGTCTGCCCTACCCTCCTTCGGGGTCCAATTCAGCGGAGGGGCTACAGATCAAAACGAAAAACGATGGTTCCATGCTATCCATGTGGGGTTACATGTCCACCAAGTTTCGTGGTACCCCGGGTCTTTCAGTGTCCCGGAATCATTGACGGAAATTTGGGCATGCTAAAAAGAAAAAAAAAAAAAAAAAAAAAAAAAAAAAAAAAAAACATCTGACTAAACTATATATGACCGCCGCCAGCAAAGGCTGTCATAATAACATGTAACATAACTGCTTTATTTGGTATAACAACCACTAAATGTACCCTAGCAACACCCTAGCAACCATCTTAATTACCCTAGCAACAACCACTATAATGTCAACCTAGCAACCAACATGATTACCCTAGCAATCAGCATAGCAACCGCTTTATTTGACATATCAACCACCATATCTACTCTAGCAACCATCTAAATTACCCTAGCAACAACCTAGCAAGCACCACTATAATGTCAACCTTACAACCACCATGATTGCCCAAGCAACCAGCATAGCAACTGCTTTATTGTGCATAACAACCACCATTTGTACCCTAGCAACAACCTAGCAACCATCTTTATTACCCTAGCAACAACCAGGCAACCACCATAGCAACCAACATGATCAACCACTATATTTGGCATAGCAACCAACATATTGACCCTAGCAACACCCTAGCAACCATTTATATTGTCAACCTAGCAACCACCCTAGCAACACCATAGCAACCATCTTAGTTACCCTGGCAACAACCTAGCAACCATCACTATAATGTCAGCCTAGCAACCATCATAGCAACCCATATGATTACCCTAGCAACCAGCATAGCAACTGCTTAATTTAGCATAGCAACCACCACACCTATACTAGCAACCATCTCAATTACCCTAGCAACAACCTAGCAACCACCAACGTAATGTCAACCTTGCAACCACCCTAGCAACCAACATGATTACCCAAGCAACCATCATAGCAACAGCTTTATTCAGCATAGCTACCACCATGTCTACCTTAGAAACACCATTGTAACTATCTCTGCATTATCTATTAACTCTGTATGATATTTTACAATATTTTTTGCATTTTCATATATATAGGAAATCAATAGGCTTTTTAATAGGCAGAATGAGTGCACTGGGTTTGAGCCAGTTTCTACATCGAAAGTACCATTAACCACAATCCATAAACCTGCTTAGCATAATGGACTCTGTAAATACAGGTAATCATAGTTACTTAGATAGACAGGCAGAGAGAGAGAAAGTGAAGGGCTCACTTCAGAATAACAAGCTAATGGATTGCCATTTCTGACAAAGCGTTGATGTTGCTCCCATCTCGACAGATGATTGTTTTTAAGTCTAGGAGTATAGGAAACCATGAGTCATCAGAGTTCCCAGTTCTGGGCTTCTGAACATCATCGACACCACAATTCATGTGAGGTAACTGACCCCAAATCCACACCAAGCAATGACTACCACATTGTCCTGCCAGCATCACCCTGTTCACCCGCCGTGAGGAGGACAGAAAAGGTCATCAAACATTGGACCAGTGAAAGCACTGACAGACATACTTTGACACCATTAACTAGAATAACCTCATCACTTCGCCCAATGACATCAGTGAGCAAGTGGACATGATCTCATCATACTTTATCTACTGTTTGGACAAAACTACCAAACGTTAAAGGCACAGCAAATACTTATGTTAAGGGACCTCTATAGAACTTGGCAGTTGTAAACTTCCTGTCAGATGCAAGCAGAAGATGCTAAGTTCTCTCACCTCACAGGTGATGTTTCCTCCTGGAGTGGCAGCCATTAGAAAGCCCAAGCAGCAGGACACAGAGGACAACCTTTGTTCCCAAGGTCATTCAGCTTCTGAACTCCCAACCTTTGCCAAACACACACAGACACACACATGCAGACAGTGACTGGAACACAGTCTCAGCCCTAGACTGCCACTGTATCCATCTGTTTTGTAAAACAAAACAAAAAAAATATTTGAATTGATTTGAACTGAATTGAAAAGTGTATTTCCCTCTTCTTCTTCTTCTTCTTCTTCTTTGAGCGTCTTGACAAATTCTTCATCCCAAAAAAAAGATAAAACAACGGGAGACTCATGTACAGATTCATGGCATGCGCTGGGAGGAACGGTATTTGAAGCCGGACGATGAATGATTCATTGTTCTTGTCACTTCTGTTGCCAGTGTCACTATGGCATCATCAGGTTCTGCCTCAGAGTTTGGAGGGGAAAACAGAGGAGCTTCACTAGCCCTTCTTCATGTGTGCGCAACATTAAAGCTGGCGCAGATGTGGTGCTTGCGCTCACAGGCTCGCGTTCACATGGCACCAAACAAGTTCTCAACAATTAAATAATTCAGCAATTTATCTCCCCTTACGCTGTTAGAGGGCAGCTTTGGCTCTTGCCTCAGAGGAAAGTGCTGGAGAAAACAACAAACCTGACATTTACGAGCCGGAGCAGCTGGAAACTTTGAGCGTTTGAAATGGAAAAACACTTCAGTGGCCATGCTTTACATGCACCTACGGTGCTCTGAACATCACAGGCCCCAGAGAGCTGGGAAGACTCTGGAAAAGGATTGTGCTTTCAGCACTCTGAGGAGAATCAGACTAATAAAACAAAAGCTTGTTTTATTATCTGTCTCACAAATTTGTTTTACTGCTAATATTGCCAGTTGATCTTTACTGACACATTCAACCATCACGTCTGAGGCATTCTCCAGTGAGAAGAAGGGAGCAAAGACATGTGACACAGGACAACACAGGATATGAGACTGGAAGCCCAACTGGAGTATATGCAGAACTCCAGAGACCTTTGAGTGAACACACAGCCTGATCTCACATCCGTATGATATGAAAAGTTTGGTTCCAAAATGCTATATCCTCCATTTTCATGAATATTTTCTTTTTATTTTATTTGTTGTGTGTTATGTGTTATTGCTATTTGATTTAACTCATAACTCAGCTTTTTGGAACCAAAGTCTTCATATATAAAAGCAATACACCAGAGACCTCAGTATAAACATGATTTGACATCAGCTTCATATAGAAAAGCAATAAACCATCAAGAAGAAGGACGATGCAGTGTCAAGACATGTGACGACTATGACAGTACACAGCTGGCAGACAGAATTGTGTCCAATGTAATTGTGGATAATGTCTCTAATGTCTCTCTGTGTGCTTTATTCCCTTTACATAAACCATCACTGTCTCTGACTCTAATGGCTGCCTCTTCTAAGGGATTCACTCTAGTATCAAGATCAACAAACATTGGTATAAATCGCTAGACCAAAAATGGCCTTAACGTCCCATTATGCCAGTCTGACTGTACAGGTACATTGTGTAAGAATACTGAGCCAAATGAAACAGACCAAAGATGACAGCAATAGAAAAGCTCATTTCACCGACCACAGAAAAGCCTTTATTCCACCACAAGCCTGTTTAGGTCACACATGTCTCTGATGCTGTAGAGCTCTATCCCAGTGAATGGCTAAAAAACAATCTGTCTGAGCCAGTATGGGTGAACTCTGCTATGGGGTAATGCCACTAATGAATGCAGTTTTTTTTTACCAAGCTCCCTTAGTTCATTACCATTCTCCTGAAGATGTGGAGATGAGAAAGATCAACTAAAAAAACTGCACTAGCGGGCTGTTTACACTGATGTGATTCTGTTTACCATCTTAGAAAAAAGGAGCTGGAAGTACACAAACACTGTGATGAAAAAAGGAAAACCCCTCAAAAGGGAAGGGCAAAGAAAGCTGAGGATAGAAGTGGGATGAAGAGGCCATCCCGTAAGCCTCTCCCTTGTGCCATTTGCATTCCTGAGCATGTGTGTGTGTGTGTGTGTGTGTGTTAGTGTCTATAGTCTATGAGTGTGAGCCTGTGTGTGTATGTCTGTCTCTATGAGTGTGTGTGTGGATGTGTTGTGCTGTGTGTGTGTGTGTGTGTGTGTGTTAGTGTCTATGTAGTCTATGAGTGTGAGCCTGTGTGTGTATGTCTGTCTCTATGAGTGTGTGTGTGGATGTGTTGTGCTGTGTGTGTGTGTGTGTGTGTTAGTGTCTATGTAGTCTATGAGTGTGAGCCTGTGTGTGTATGTCTGTCTCTATGAGTGTGTGTGTGGATGTGTTGTGCTGTGTGTGTGTGTGTGTGTGTGTGTACTATGGACAGAGCAAAGCAAAGAGGGGGAGAAGGGGTGTATTGGAGCAATGCTCCAGTGAGGATAAATATTTGAGGGTCCGCCTGTCCTGGCTCAGGCCCCGAAGGTTCAGTGGTGAGCTCACAGGGTTGATGTATACTGTAGCATATCTCTCTCCCTCATTCCCTTGCTGCCCCTGTCGTCTGATCCGCCAGCGCTTTGAAGGGCCTCCAGCTGGCTTGCATTAAACTCCTCTGGTAATTTACAGAGCAAAGTGGGGTGACTTTTTACATTTTTTTGATAGTGGTCCCGTAGAGAAGTGTGATACACTCAGACAGCCAAAAGAGTGCAAAGGACTTGAGGTGAGGAGAGGGGAGGAGAGGAGGGGGGAGGAAAGGAAAGGAGAGGAGAGGAGAGAGAAGGAGAGGAGAGGTGAGGAGAGGAGAGGAGAGGAAAGGAGAGGAGAAGGGAGATGGAAGGAGAAGGGAAGAGAGGAGAAGAGAGGAGAGGAGACTAGAGGAGAGAAGAAGAAATTTGAGGAAAGAAGAGGAGAGAAGAGGAGAGGAGAAGAGAGGAGAAGAGAGCAGAGGAGAAGAGAGGAGAGGAGAGGAGAAGAGAGGAGAGCAGAGGAGAAGAGAAGAGAAAAGAGGACAAGAGAAGAGAAAAGAGGAGAGGAGAGGAGGAGGAGAGGAGAGGAGAGGAGAAGAGAGGAGAGGAGAAGAGAAGAGAAGAGAAAAGAGGAGAGGAGAGGAGAGGAGAGCAGAGCAGAGGAGAGGAGAAGAGGAGGAGAAGAGAAGAGAAGAGAAGAGAAGAAAGGAGAGGAGAGGAGAGGAGAGGAGAGGAGAGGAGAAGAGAAGAGAAGAGAAAAGAGGAGAGGAGAGGAGAGGAGAGGAGAAGAGAGGAGAGGAGAGGAGAAGAGAAGAGAAAAGAGGAGAAGAGAAGAGAAAAGAGGAGAGGAGAGCAGAGCAGAGGAGAGGAGAAGAGGAGGAGAAGAGAAGAGAAGAGAAGAAAGGAGAGGAGAGGAGAGGAGAAGAGAAGAGAGGAGAGGAGAGGAGAAGAGAAGCAGCCACAGGACAGACAAGCCAGCCCTCCAGCCAGGACTTCCCTGCTGGGGAGGGGGATTATGTGTGCGTGTGTGTGTGTGTGTGTGTGTGTCTGTGAAAGAGAGAGCGAGGAAAGGGGATAGGGAGAGAGAGAGACAGACAAACAGAGAGAGAAAGATAAAGAGAGACACTACATGTGAATCTGTTTTTTTGACGTTGCTGATTCACACAGACATGCTGCACATAACAAACACAGCTAGATGTTTTGCATTCCAAAGAAGAAATGTGGTATGCATGGGTCACAACTCCCCACTCAAAATTATGTACTGAGTATAGAGGCCCAAATCTAACCAAATCTACTATTCCATTTCTACATCATATTATAATCCATCTTTTCTAAAGGGTCTTTGTCATTGCCATTCACTATGTGCTGTGCTAGAACAATCTGTATTCAGCAGCAAACTCTGGCCAGGGTTTTTGTCTACAGTAGTGCAATGTTGAGGCGTTTGTGTGTGTTGAGACGGGGGCTGGATGGGATTCTGTCATGAGGGATGATGACAGTGTGAGTGAGAAAGAGAACCTGTGGGTGGACAGGAAACAAGAAAACAGGTCAGTTTTTTCTGTATTTAGAAACAGAGGCTGGGGCTTATGGTGGGGGCAGCACACAGTTTTAGCACACTTTATACTAACAAACTCAGCATGCCTTTGGTCAAGAGTGCCTATCTATAAGGAGTGTTCAAACAGACTGAAATTAGCCATTTGGAAATAAACTGGTCATTTTCAGGCAAGTCCTGATAGACATTTTAAGCCAGCTCACATGGCCAGATGTGTCTGTAGTCTATTGTGTCTGAGCATTTCAGAATCTATATACTAAGCAAAACATTTCTACTGATAAATAATAATAATAATAATAATAATAATAATAATAATAATAATATATTTCAAGTGTACTGTTGAACTACAGCATTGCCCTGTCTTATGCGTATGTTGTACATTGTTTTAGAATTGGTATTATACATTCAATCACCATAAAAGAGCATTGACCATTCATCTGCACTGTCCATCACAGTACTGTGACAGTGCATCCCCTCCTTACGCAACACTATGTTGTGTTAAGCTATGCTATGTTATTGCCTTGTAATGTCAAGGCCAGTAAACTCTCGATCGATCCGGTAAGCAGCCTGAAGTGCTGTGCGATTTATCTGTTATTACAGGTCACCCACCACGCCAGTGAACCATTGATCGCAGTCGACAAGAAGGCTCAATATGCCTGCCCATATATATGCCATCCCATAAATCAGTGGATCTAAGGTTCCACCATTGCTATCTTCAGTGCAATGAGTGCTATTTCATCAGTCATTTCAGTGAGATCTTAGAGGTATGAGAACTGATCATGCCATGTCAGCTTGGATTCAAGTAGCAGTACATCACTGCTGGCATTATTTCAGTGCTAGGCTGGCAAACCTTGCAGCAGTGTGCAAACTACTGAATGTGTGAGGATGTCGAGTGACAGCAGACCAATGATGGTTCTTTGTTTTTTGAAGCCATGAATTCTGAAAACACTGAACACACATGTTGACACACCAGAGATTAGTAAAATGACCCGCAGAAAGGAAATCTCCAATAACATGTAGTGACCTCAATGCACTGACAGGCAAGCTATGTAAATGTTATTTTGGGGAAGGGGGGGAGAGACCTGCTTGAAAAAGAAAATAGAAAGCTAAAATAATTCTTGAAAGTTACCAACCTGGCGATGAGAGCCATTTAAGAGCAACACTACAATAGCTGAAATATGGCTGCATTGTAATGTCAAAGATATAGTAGAGATGCAGGGTAAAAAGTGGCTTTCAGAGGTCAAAAAATACTTTTGGGTTTGCCTTATTCAAACTCAGCGCACATCAACGAGTGGAGCCACATGCAAAAATAAAGCCCCTCGATGGAAGACTGCGGGCGGAGGAAACAAATCTAATTAACCTCTCAGCCGACACTCACATATTCCTGTCAAATCAGAAGAGGGAGAGATATCAAAGCTGCGTGTGTGTGCATGTAGAGCCACAGAAACATAGGCCATGAAGACTTGTCTTTAAATTGCCTTCTCTGTGGATTCCTGCTCCTCATTACGTCGCGGCTGTGGCTCACTGTGTGCTCTGCTTGCTCCGAGCCAAACAAACTCAACTCACAAAAAATTACCAAAAAACCTCTCTTTGTCTCTCTCTCTTTCTCTCTCTCTCTCTCTCTCTCTCGCTCACACACAATGTACACACGCACACACACGCACACACACACACACACACTCAGACACACACAGAGAGAGACCACCTCCAGAGTTTTGTTATGAAAGATTTAATGCACAGTCACGCAGTCTG
>NC_063198.1:16228420-16438420 GCF_017589495.1 Alosa alosa | reverse complement strand
ATGGACCAAATGGTAAATGAACCGACATTATAAAACCAGTCACAGATAATTGAAGATTTCTGTAATAATGACTGGTAAATCATATCTTTCAGGGTTAGGGTTAAGGCAGTGGTTCTTAAACGTTTTGTCTGGCGACCCCCCAAAAAACATGGGCCAAGTCTCGCGACCCCCTTCTCTCTAACCGGCGGAATTTGGTTTCGAAATGTGGTGAGATGGCCATTGGAAGCAGAGGCAGAAAATGTCTTCTCTCATAGGTAGGCTATGTCAACATCAAAGGCATTATGTCAATGGCAGCCTTTGACTAAAAACCTTTACAAAAATGTCTTTAATCTAGACTGCAAATCATTTGGGTTAAGGCATGTCAACAGTTGTGTCAACAATGTAATGCTATAAGTTATTTCTATGTACATAGCGAACAAAAAATAACAACAGCCTGAGAGCCTCTAACTCCATGCATCATATCTCCCAGTCCTCAGTACAGTAGACTGGCGAACCATGGCTAATTTAGTTGACAGTGTCCTCCAGTCACCTTTCTGCACCACTTGTGTGACATTTCTCAGTGTGTGTGTGTGTATGTGTGCGGGGGAGTGTCTGCCTCGGTATGTCTGTGTGTGTTTATGTGTGTGTGTGTGTGTATGTGTGTGTACGTATCTGTATGTATGTATGTATGTATGTGTGTGTGTGTGCAAGTGCGTACTTCTAGTCACCTTCCTTCTCTCTCTTGTGTGACATTTCTCTCCAGCGGGCAGACATGGCCTTCTCTTTACCACTGCCGCTCTTAAATACCTAGCAGCGGCAGCAGCCCCAGAGGCCCCACTGTGCTAATTACAGCCGCGACGCATTAGCATTAGCGGTTAGTGGCGTGGGGGCTCCACTCCTCCGCACTCCAGCTTCCGCGCGCCTTGTTTGTTTCTCGCTGACCCATATGATGTGACAGGCAGCAGACAACCTAGCTGATGGAGCAAGACGAGGGAGACGGGCAGGCGACTGTTCCCACAGAGTTTCCATCCATGGGCAGCTCATTTTAGGATAGGAGGACATAAACAGTACATACATGTAAGACATACAGTATAGCATCAATAAACCGACGTGTAGACATACATTTAGGACATAAAGCATCAACAAACAAACATGAAACATAGCCACAAATGACAGTATCAAGCATGACAGAAGACAAAGCACATATATTACAAAGAGGCTACATCAATACATCCAAACTTTCAACACTTGGAGACATTACATTCATGAATAGATATTGCACTAGATCTTAATGTTGCTGGTAAAAGGATTGATTGATGTACAGTATAAGAGTATCTAAGTCTGTTGCAATTGAAAGAAGGAACTCTAAAGCGCCTGTTTGAGGATAGTAGCTGGAATGATGTACCCTGGAAATCCAGAGTTCTCGCGAGAGCACAATGGAATTGTCTCTGCGAGACACTCTGGCAAAGAGCAATGATGCACGTTACTTTTTCCCCAACATTCCTGGGAACCAGCTAAACTGATGAAGACAGCGCTGCAACGTTGGAGGACAGTACACATTGGTCGTAGTGTTATCCCATTGCGTCAAAGTCCAAAATCATTCAAAGTAAACATGGTCTAGTGTTATCTAATTGCGTGCAGTGAGATTGCAGTGGCCACAGCTGTGTTGCAGGCCCAGTTGAGTGCCCAGTGGAGTGTGACGCAGAAGTGGCCCCTAAAAAAAACATCGGCGGAGAGAGCTGATTGTTTTCAGGAGCCGCAGTGTAATGGTTCAGGCCTCTAATTATTCACGGAGACGCTCAGCATGGATATTTCATTTGTGCGTGTGTGTGTGTGTGTGTGTGTGTGTGTGTGTGTGTGTGTGTGTGTGTGTATTTGTGTGTTTATATGCAGGGCTGATAGACAGGAAATGATCTGTGCCTGAAATTATCAAATACATTCAAAGACAATATAGAGAATAGCCTTTCTTGACATCTATCAGGCCTGATATGTGTGTGTACGTGTGTGTGTGTGTGTGTGTGTGGGGTCTGTTTCTCCTCAGTCACAAAGAGAAGGCTTTCAGACACCTTCGCTCCCCATTGTCTGATGTGATGAAGGTAAATTATGTTTTTCTGTAAGGAGATGAAACTAGCTCTCCAAGGCCAATTACTGACCGACCTAAAGAATCACATAATGGATTACCACAAAACAGCTCTTCTCCTCAGTGAAATATTCTTCCAAATTCTCTCTTGTGACAGATAGTTAAAATAAAGTCTATAATGTCTATACTGCTGGGAGAGTATTAATCTACAGCCACCAAGGGTGTGTGGAGGGTGCAGTTAAAGTGCTGTATTATCTATAAATCTATGGCTACCAAGGGGTGCGAGTGTATGTGTGTGTGTGTGGGGGGGGGGTTAAAGACATATGACAGGAGGCTGAGGCAACACTTTGGCTCTCTGCGGTTCTCGGTTCCACTGCGGAGAACATCGCCTGCGGCGTGGTACTGACAGATGCTCTCGTCTGAGGAACGACAGACTGCCTTCCCAACTCAAATCATTTCATTAGTGTGGCGGAGGGGCGAGAGAGCGTTTGCCTACTATCATTTCAATCACATGTGCTGGCTTACTGGGGCCTTGTAGGCTCACCTACTTGAGAAAAAGTGTGTGTGTCTGTGTCTGTGTATGTGTGTGAGAGTGTGTGTGTGTATGTATGTGTGAGAGAGAGAGAGAGAGAGAGAGAGAGAGTGAGTGTCTCTGTGTGTCTATGTATGTGTGTGTGTATGTGTGTGGGTGTGTGAGACAGTGAGTAAGTGTGTATGTGTGTGTTTGAGAGAGAGAGAAAGAAAAACAGAGAGAGGGAGATATATCACAGTGTTGGAAAGCTGATGGGAAGAGAAGAAAAAGGGATCAACCTTGGAGAGTGGTTTGGTAACAATAAGGGTGGGGCTTATAAAAATAGAAAGGGGTTCTTTGAGACCTTATCAAAGATTTGAGAAGAACAGAATGAATGAATGAATGAATGATTGAATGAATGAATGAATGAATGAAAAAGCTGGAGGGGCTTTAGAATACCAAGGAGGAGCTTTAGAATATGATGACGTCCTTAAAGGTAAACTATGCAGTATTGGCAATTTCCTTACTGTTTTCTTGGTTTTTGCTTCTTTTTCGCTGGCTCTGTCATGATGTCTGAGAAACTCCATCACTACCTTTTTCTAGCCGGTGCCTGGCGTGTATGTGTATTTGAATGCAGTAAAGCAATTCGTTACACTCGTTATACTTCCTGACACTGAGACCGTCGGCCCGCCGGCCCACAGTTGCAAGGGTGTTTTTTTCGCTCACAGGCGCTAGGGGGAAGCGAGACGGCCACCATTCAACCCGAAAAAAGTCATATAACCATTCCAATGACTCTGAAGCTCTTAAATGAAGGTAAATTAAGCTAAAAAACTTGCATATTAAGCTAAAAAACCTGCATAGTGTGCCTTTAAGAAGCACTGGGGAGGCGCACTGCAACACCTGTGGCTGAGATTATCCAATCAACAGATTATTCTGTGACCACAGGACTGGACGTGAGTAGGAAAGTCAACTCCACTGAGAGCACAAGAATATCCTCATGTTTGCAGAAGTGCAGGGTTTAGATGAGACTTGTGCTATTCTGTACACACGCAATTGAATGCATTAATTTAAATGTTGATATATTCATTCATTAGTACGGCTCCACCGTTGCGTGTAAGCACGTTAGTCTTCATTTACATTAGAGATGGAATCCTTAACCCAATTTCTGTGGCAGTGATTAGTTACAGAATCAACATTTGATGGAGCACGGCTCCTGCACTGCCAATCCAGACGGTGAGTCTCAAAGGAGTGCTGAGAATGAAAGACTTCATTAGTGGTCTACCCACTGCCATTATCTTTCATTATCACTTTGACCTTGAGAAGTCTCTACCCTTAAATCTATGAAAATCCTGCAGATTTGGGACCATCTAACAGGAACAGCTCTAAAACTCTAAAACTCCATCTTATATATCTAGTAATCATTTGTTAGGCTCTGATTTAAGACAATAGCAAATAGAAAAGGACAAATGCAAAATACAAAAGACGGACTTAATTCTAGATAGAAAAATGGTATCCCAACGCCGTGTCCTAAATATCATTGTAACTTTAGACGCTGTTCACATACTGTCCACACTGAAGCAACCAATAGTGACTTAGCTACCCATCACCATAAGAATGGCGTTACATATTACTCTTTGATCACAAATGACTGTGGGTAGAGAAGACTTATGGTCAAAAGCATAGGTAAAAATGGCTGTTTTTGGACCGTAATCGAATTGTCCTCGGCTGCTCATTCCATGTGGGTACTTAAAAACAGCAACAATGCTGGTGTTCGTACATGGTTCTGTTATCTCAGACTGAGCCATACATTATTCCAGATTTTTTATTTTTTTTTGCCAAGTATACACGAGTGAATTTTCCAAGTCTGCCTTAAACCTCCCTGACCAACAACAACAGCCTATGGAGACTCACATTATGCAAGAAAAGATGATCAGGTAATATTATGTCCTTTGTGAAAGTCGCCAGCTGGCAGCACAGGACAATTAGGCACTTGGTCCCCTCATGGCTCATTCTGACACAACCTCATTATGGATCACATTACAACTTATGGGCTTACTTTACCCGCAGCCAGGGGAAAGTTTTGTGTTTGTTTACTGCAAGTGATATTGACTTGAACCCAGGAGACATTCTGGAATGCAAAGAGTGCTTTTGAAAAACCCTATTTATATCAGGCGTGAGCAACTTGAATGTTATCACAATGGAGGGAATTACACAATGAGCGAGTGGCTAACTGCTTCTAGGTATTGTTGAGATATTTCGGAGCCTAATCCCACAGGCAGGAAACGTTAGACTCGGCACAGCTTTGCTCGTGAAGGAGAACGATAAGCTCTCTCCTCTCTCTCTCTCCCTCTCTCATCCATTCAACCACAGCACAGCACAGCACAGCACACACAATCCTGCTGCAGGCCTGAGACAGTCATGTGAGCAAGAAGATGGCAAAATACTGCCAAAATACAACATTTTAGACGATAATCCAGAGGAAAACAAAAACACATCAGGGGGCCTGTGAGACTAAAACAAATGTGTAGTAGACGAGAGAGTAGCTGGTGAATTTAATTGGATTTTGGAGTTGACACTTCGCAACTCTTCATATTGACAGTGATTGGCAGGAGCTTTTTTAAAAATCATCCCAATTATGCTACTGTCTTTTCTGTCTGTTGTTCAAGTTACCATGAGTGGCCAGCAAGGCAGGCAACTAAGCCTCATTCAGCTTGATACAAAACAGTGAGACAGTTAACCCGCCTCGACATTCACTAATCACACGGTATCAGATGAAGGACTACATCAATACCTCTACACTGCCAAACAGACTCTTTTAGTCATTTTAACTGTGACACATTTGGGCATCTTCAGGGACAAATGTAGGTTGGCAGTAACACAGAGGACAGGTTAAAGGGACACCAGGCAGCGTTTTTGTGATAATTACTCATCTTCGTAAGTCGGTATATGGTTAAATGACTCATCACAGGGCAAATGAAGACTCTCTCGATATACTGCCTGTAGGCAGAATATCCCGCTTGCAAGTTCAGTGTATCGTACCCGCCGACCGAAGCAGGATCAGTTTACAGCACAGAGGCAGGCTAACGAAACGCTAGCGATTGTTGCAAACGTGTGTATAATGGCAGAGCCGGCGAAGAAGCAGCGAAAACCCTTGACGGAAGATGCAAATTAAAGGAAAAGAGCTTCAGACCGAGCGAGGGGGGGTTTCGTAGAGAAAAGGCATCAGGCTTGCCTGGTGTCCCTTTAAGGGGGTTTGTAATACAATATTATTCATATTCATAGGTGTTGCATGATCATATGTATCAGGATTCCCACTCTAAGTCATAAATGTAAAATTCCATGACTTTTCCTTAACTTTCCCTGATAAAAAACCTGAATTTCTATTAACTGTACAATATACTAACTAAAGATTTCCGAGCAGCCGTAGCGTTCAAGAATCTTTCACTTTTTTTAGAGCGGAAGATGAAAGTTGGGCTAACCACAACCACTCAAGCAAGCAGTAAAGCTAATAACCAGGCCGCAGACATACACCAATTCTGTGTGGAAATACTGTATATTAGTATTAATGTACTGTATTTTGGCAAGTCAATTTGAAACTCCTTCAACACAATTCCCTGATATTCCATGATTTTGCCCCAAATATGATACAATTCCCTGACTTTCAAAATCCCATGATATTCCAGAAATTCCATGACCCATTGGAACCCAGTATAAAACAATTCACTTAAAAATGGTGAATAGGAAAGTCTACTGGAAAACTAAGAAAGAGACTATAAACTGTGAGGGGAACCTGAACTAGAGCTAAAAGTGCAGAACTACCAGTATTGGCTTTCTTCTACAAACTGATACTGATTGATTGCTCAATAAACTGAGCTACTACTACACTTGGCTATTCAATGTGTACTCGTCCATGTAATACAAATATTTTTAGCAAGTCAAAAGACAGTGGAAAGCTGAATAAACTTATTGAATATCATTGCCTCGCATAAAAGTGGGTAAGGGTAAGAGAGCAATCTGTCGAGTCCTTGACCACCTCAGTGGCAGTGAGATGGCCACTTGTCTCTCCTCGTTAACATCGGCGCTGTTGAAGCTGACATCCTGCCCTGAGCACAGCGATCAGACCGAGGACATCAAGCAGAGCTGTGCGAGTGCACATGCACATTCACAGATGCCCTGTCCGTGTTCTTCTCGAACAGGGCCATTACGTATCTGTGCTACTTAATTACTTCTTCATGCTTAACAACAGGTTCTGTGGTATTTTCTCTGGGCATAAAAGGACAAGTGACCTTTAGCAGTGTTTGTGTATTATCTAAAACTATGCTACCTTTTCACCAACACTGTATACAAATCCTCCTAGAGGTAAAGAAATTAATGTATTTTAGCCTAAACATATTACTGAGTCGCTAGCACCAATGGGTTTAGCCTCCTTCCTTACTAGCCTGCCTCCCAGTCTAGTGCCCACAACACAGGTTACGTTATGTAAATGATGATGAAACCATATTAGGTTGCATTATTATTTAATATTCACATCATTCTTTTCCCCTCCAATCTCTTTCCTATTTTCACACAACACGGTCAGACACGTGCTATTGTTTTTTACTTGTCCTTCCAAACAGCCCAAACCCTTTAGACAGCTGTAGAGTCAAATCCCAAACATGCTCCAGTTGTTTCAGATCTGACACCATCACAAGAGATCTGGAGATTGACAACGAGTGTAGAAGAAACATCTCATCAGAATAATTTACTTTTTGTATTCAAATTGTTTTGAATAGGACTTCATTACAGTGTGCAATCTATTATTTAGTCACACTGCAAAATCAATTGACATATTTCATATTATACCATTTAGCATGAAATCAGACATTTTCAATAAAGCTAGGGAATCACTGATTTAGGCACTCATTCTATCAAAAGCCCTTACCGATTAAATCACACACTTTAGTTAATATGCATTTTTATCCAATGGATATATTATACGCCCCTCTGCATAGCAGTCAGATGGGCCTTTCCACTACACTTGCCACAGTGGACCGCAGTAAGCTGGTGATAAAGCAAATTAGCAAAATGCTCCCTGAAGATTTAGAGCGAAGTTCAGCACTCCAAAGGGGGGCCATCAAAACCCCTCTGACAAATACAAAGATGCGGCAACTCTTGTAGTGAAGCTTAACAAAATCTAGGGTAAATAACTACTCCATTCCCTCTAGTATTCCTCTGCTCAGCTACAAGTTGACAGTGACCGGGGCATCTCTTTCTGCGGGTAATGGATGTTCGGCTGCTAATATTTGACTGTGGGAGTAAGCCAGGGGATTACCCCTCAGACACTCCTACAGTAAGGACTAAAATAGCTTGCAAACTGGCCTTGTAGGCAGGAAAAGCCAAGAGCTCAGCAAGATGACTCATGAAGCTATTAGTTGAAGATAGCATTTCACAATCTGGAATGGATTTGGTCATTCACTGCAATTATAATACAATGAACTGATTCATTAATTAATGTCTTTTTTTCATGTACAGTATTTCTAAATTTTTCTTGTTCATTTGTAGTGGCATCATTACAGTTTTGTTTTGGGGGTTTTCTTGGGATTTGTATGCCTTCCAGTTTGCATACCGAGCCAAGCGGTCTACAGAGGATGCAATCTGCTCTGCCCTCCACCCAGCCCTCACCCACCTGGAAAAAAGAGACTCATATGTGAGATTGCTGTTTATAGACTTCAGTTCTGCATTCAACACCATAATACCACAACAACTCATCTGCAAACTCGACAAACTGGGACTCAGTACCTACCTCTGCAACTGGCTACTGGACTTCCTCTGTCAGAGGCCCCAAGTAGAATGCGATGTTGGCAACAATACCTCAAGCAGCATCACACTGAGCACAGGGGCCCCCAGGCTGCGTGCTCAGTCCGCTGCTCTTCACCCTGCTGACGATGACTGCACTGCAACCTACAGCAACAATCACATAGTGAAATTTGCTGACACAACTCTGGTGGGTCTCATCACCAAGGGCTGACGAGACTCAATACAGGTTGGATGTCGACCATCTGACCACGTGGTGCAGGGACAACAACCTCCTGCTGAACGTCAGCAAGACCAAAGAGATTGTTGTTGACTTCGGAGAGGTCACACCCAACACCTGCCACTGACCATCGACGGTGCTGTGGTGGAGAGAGCGAGCAGCACCAAATTCCTGGGGGTGCACATCAGCGAAGACCTCTCCTGGACCACCAACACTGCATCACTGGCGAAGAGAGCTCAGGCGCCCGCCTGTACTTCCTCGCGGAAACTCAGTGCAAGTGCTCCACCAGCCATCATGACCACATTCTACCGAGGCACCATTGAGAGCATCCTCTCCAGCTGTATCACTGTGTGGGGCGGAAGCTGCACTGAATACAACAGGAAAGCCCTGCAGCGCATAGTGAACACAGCTGGAAGGATCATTGGTGCTTCACTCCCCTCCCTGAAGGACATTTACACCACCCACCTCACCCAAGTAAGGCGACCAAAATTGTGAGTGATGCAAGTCACCCGCTCACAATCTGTTTGATCTACTGCCCTCTGGGAAGAGGTACAGAAGCCTGCGCCTCCCGCACTACCAGACTCACCAACAGCTTCATACACCAAGCTGTAAGGATGCTGAACTCTCTCCCTCCTCCCCCCCACCACCCTCAGCTACATAACATCCTGGACATTGGACCCACAATGGCCGCCTGCACTACTCCACTTGCACACTTGAACACTTGCACACTTGTACACTTTACAACTTGGTGTTGTTGTCCTGAAAACACAACACTTCTGCTGCTCTAACATAACTTGCACCACTATGCCACTTTCTTCATTACTCAGGTCAAACAGAACTACCCAAGCCTCTTATTGGCCTGACTTTGCACTAGTTTTTTATTGACTGTCTATGCACAATTTCAACAAAATTTTGCTGCTCTTATTTTTCATTATTATATGTGCCCTCTTATTTACTTATTTACTTACTTTTTTGTTTACTTGAATGTTATGTTTGTCTGTGGACTTAAAATTGGTAAAATATGTCTTGTCTTCACCGTGGGATAGTGAGAAACGTAATTTCGATCTCTTTGTATGTCTGGAACATGTGAAGAAATTGACAATAAAGCTGACTTTGACTTTGAAAAAAAAAAAAAAAAAAAATTAATCAGACCAGACAGTGAAGAGAGGAAAGAAAGCAAGTGGGAGAGAGATGGGATGGGTACCCAAACCCAGGTCCCCATGGGCACTTGGACCCGAATGTGGTATGGAAGCTGTAGAGGCATCATTACTAAGGGCTAACCCAAAACACTTCTTTTGTGGGGACATGAACTGAATAGGTTCATATGTGGTGAGATTTATAACCATGCACTGGTGAATAAGGTCGCTCTGACCATTATGAGTTAAAGAGAAACTATGCAGTATTGTCAATTTCCTCACTGTGGGGTGGTTTTTCCCCTCACAGGCGCTAGGGGGAAGCGAGACGGCCACCATTCAACCCGAAAAAAGGTCATATAACCATTCCAATGATTCCGAAGCTGTTAAGTGAAGGTAATTAAGCTTAAAAACCTGCATATTACGCTAAAAAACCTGCATAGTTCGCCTTTAAAAACTTAATCTGACAAAAGCATCAGCAAAGGACTGTAAGGACGATAAGGTATTTTTATACAGTACAGATGCTGCTCTCACACAGGAGTTTGTGAAACATGAGCATGGTCTCTAACTTCCCCTGAAATTCACACTCTCACCTCCAATTTCACTTCCTCTGAGACCTGACTTGTGTGTAGGTAGGCCACCTTTCCAAATGCACAGCATAGTGCGACAGTAAATCTGCCTTATTCCACAATACTCCAAAAAGATTTTAGTTGTGCCGACGTTAATGACAGCACTGAATCTCTGTCCCACATCCAGCCAATAAAATGGCAAATAAAGCACTGCTCATCCATGCATAGTTTATAAAAGATTTCATTCTAGATTGCATTTTCACACAGGTGAATTCCACTCAGAAAAGGCAGAAGAGACAGAGAGTGTGTGAGAGAGAGAGAGAGAGAGAGAGAGAAATGAGCCTGCATCCTGAGCCACACAAAAACACTACTTGGGAGAACGAGAGCACTCTGACCTTGGTGTTGGGGACAGAACAGCCCTCGGTGAAGTCAGACTGATTTAAGACCTCCGCCATGATGGGAAAACCAATCTACTCTGTCATAACACTCAAGGAAGACCCAAACAAACAACACACAGAGAACGTTCTCTGTTAAGAGGTCCGGGAAACTGACAAATGCAGCACAACCAAATCAAACCCATCTCGGTAAAGTGCCACAAAGTCTACAACGTCACATTACGCATATAAAAACGTACCTGCAAGGGCAGAAATGTGTCTTCTTGTTTTGCACCGGGCCTAATTGAAAGTCTTAATTAACTACCAGTATCCTTTTGTATTCCGCTGAAGTTTCAACTGCACTAAATTTAAAAGCAGCAAAGCCTTGTGGCTGATGTGCTATCAGAAAAATCCATTTCAACAATATGCAACCTCTCCCTGTGTGGATAAGGAAGCACATATAGATAAGAGTGCTTTTGAATGACAGCACTCAAAGCACTACGCAATTACTTTTTTAATTAATTCAAATTGCTTTAGTAGTATATCTCTACGGGAATCATCATACAGAATCACACTTCAGGGACATCATATTAGTCCTACTCAATCCCCAAGAAAACAAGGTATGTAGTCCAAACGAAGGCAGGTCCATTAGAGTGTCTGTTATGTTTCGCTTAGAAATGTTGCACAGAACAAGACAGAGTCAGAGTGGCAATTCCAGCCAGGAGTTTTAATCGCAGCAGCAGATATGGATATCAATCATCCGCATGTCTTGTAGGTGCCAAACAGTCACACATCCTCCAAAACGAGCAGTCATGAATTTTAGAAGAACTCACTCTTGCCAGGCCATTATATAAAAAAGACTGCGTTTGAGGGTGAGGCCATGATCCTGACATGATATGGTTCTGGCCTATGGTTCCAGACCAGGGCCAAGTGCTTCCAGTATCAACTTTCCTCTGTGGCATAGGTAAGTCTTTCTCCAATGGGGTAAGACTATGATCTTAACTTCCAGTGCCTCATGCATGAATAAATGGCTCTTAAGAGTCCAGCCAGCATGCGCCAAGTGAGCCTTATCAAAACCAGAGCGATTTCAATGGTCTTGATAAGCCCAATCAAGTCTCCTCTTCAATCAGGTACTTAGGGAAAGGACAGACTTAAGGGAGACGACATGCTGTTTAGTGGGGTAGGGGACCTAGAAAAAAATACTACTTTTTTATATTATTTAAATGATAATACTGACACAGTAATTATGTTTTAAAGTATTAATTTCTTAAGAAATACTACTCATTTTATGTTGTTTAACTCATTTGTAAATGGTGCACTGTTACTTTAAGCCCATTGTGGCCACGTTCTTATAATGATCTTTTTTTACCAGCTCCATTAAAATATAGCCTATAGCTAGCCTACAAACTCTAATATTGTTTATACCACATGTATTGCACAATATTAACAATGATAAGCATGATATTAAGTTGGTATAAACAGCTTTCATTCCTTTGGAAATATAAGCATGTAATAATGACATGATGCTAGCTAGACATTTTCTGTTTGCAATTAAAAGTGAGTGATGAGCCTGAGCCAGTCACCTAGCTAGCTGAGTGGAATGCGTTTCAATGCTTCATGTAGCCTAAATGAATTATTGAAGACTTCAAGACTCACCAGTTCCATTACACAAAGGCAAAGACAACTGTTCATATTTTTGTCCATTTTTCAAAACACAGTGAATGCAGCCTACAGTATGTCAAAGTGCCCTGGCTCTCACAGTTTATAACTGGTCAGTAGTGGGAACCGGATAAATCCGCGATATCCTCTAACCTCGTCCTTTGTTGCCTTCCTTTTATAAGTTTCTTATATTAAAAAGGAGATATAAATTATCTTCAACGACAAGCCAACCGGAACCTGCCATTCGTTTTCTCTTCCTCTAGTGTGCGCTCAGACGCGCTCTCAATTAAATGGAGTAGGCTAGCATACGTTCAAGTTGCATTTTAATGGAGAGGACCCGAAAAGTATCATCTTTATGTAGCCTAACTGTTGCTGTTGGTGCATTTTGACATTGTAAATGTTCTCTAACACGAGTGAAAAGTAGTTTGCAGTAAAGCTACTATTTATTGGCTAAATGTTGGTTCCTCTTCATCTTCAGTTAACTCCATAGACAGTAAAACAAATAGGCTTGTGGTTTTAGGTCTTTCGGCTTCCGTTACGTGACATCAGCCCCCCACAAAGGTAAACACTATTGCGTTAATATTTTGTAATATCATTTCAAAATGAATCGCGCCGATTAACACGTTTGATGGCTCTAAAGACACCACTCGGTCGAGACCAAAAGCCATATATGGCAAGACCAGCGGCAGAGACTGAGACAAGACCAAGTCCAAATACTAGCGAGTCCGAGACCATAGAAAAACTCGAGTCTGGACTCGAGTCCAAGACCGGACTCGAGTACTACAGCCCTGCTTTTAAGTCATCTTCAATGAAATGGGCATACTGTCCATGAACTGCTTGAAACATTCTTTGAGCTTGATCTTATGTGCCAGCTCTCGTCATTTGCTGGTACAAATTGGACAGTTTTTTCCTCTTCAAGATGAATCCTGTTTAGTATTGGAATTTGGAAATTTATGTTTATAGGAGCATAGTGCCAAGGGGGGAGGGGGGTAAAGAGACCATGGTGTGAACATTCACTCACCTGAAACTCAGCAGAGCCTCCTCCACTCACACCCTCTCATTAGAATGATCTCCCACTGAAAAGGTCACTCTGAACAGAGACATACTACTACCATGTGCAGGCAGTTTATTAACATAAAAAGATATGGTCATGTTCTTGAGTTCATTATCAGAACCTTTGATTAGTGTGATATTATCAGACAAGTCCCTTCAGATAGCATCAGAGTTCGATCAGGGTCAGACGTGTTTAAAAAAGCATCTGCCACCCCTCACTTGCACAATTTTGCACAAATTCCCATCTTCAAGCAGAAGCAGAAGGCCAAAGTCTCTCTTTGGATGCTGCATCCAGCAGAGCTGAAGTGTCTTCAATAGACTACATCAAACATCTCATGTACCATCAAATGATGTCTTTGCATGGGCAATTAGGACATTTACATATAGGAAGAAATGAATTGGCTATCTATATGAACATAATCACAATTACATGGCTGTCACATGGATATCATATACCTACGCCTCGACATGATTTCACAGAAAAGCCATGAATCCGTAAAAACACCACGACACATGAATCCACGCAGAACTGTTAATTTGAAAACACAGCTTGAGTTGGAGGAAGATAATAGCACTCTCTCTCTCTCTTTCTCTCTCTCTCTCTCTCTCTCTCCCTCTCTCTCTCTCTTTCTCTCTCTCCGTGCCTCCCAAAACTCAGTGCGTAATTTGCAGGATAAAATAATTGAGAAGCCTAACAGACTGGCAAATAGACACTTCGTCATCACTCTTCCATGACAGCAGAATTAAGGCCCTGGAGCAGCCCCTGGGTCCAGCATAAGCACACTGATAGGCCATAAAACCCACCGCCCTCAGGCAAACTCTACCAAAATAAATCACTTAATTAATGGCCTCACCCACAGCTGCAGGGGAACAATCTCCCGTATAGGAAAGGAGAGGAAAGGAAAGGAGAGGAGAGGAAAGACACTATCATAACTTTGCTTTTAGTATAGTAAAGCTTTCAGGGGCTCTGGGGGAGGAGGACTGGACCTTAAGGGGAAACCTTCCCCTCTGTCACAGATAGAGGAGTCTGTTCAGAAACATGAAAGACATAGTGTCCATTTTCAGAAACTGTGGGCAATTTACCAGCCTAGACAATATGCTCAAACTGCTGAAATGGGCCACTCTGTATTGCCAGCATCATTTTAAATTACAGTTATCTTAACTGAAATGCAGGTCAGATGTCCACTGTTCAATGGTCCAGCCCATGAATAGTGCTTCTGTGTGTTCTGATGACTGATAAAGTCTATCAAATTTAAATAAATATACTAGGGTAAACAATTTGAAGGTTGACGAGGCATAATCAGCTAACATGTTGAAGCTAAATGATCTTCATTATGTAGGACTTTTTTGTGAAGAAGTAAGTCTGTGTGATACCTGGGGCTAAAGGGTATCACACTTTATTATCAGAGAAGAGGTGAAGAGAGTTTCTATTCCTGACTTTAAAAACACTTAAAAAGAAAAAGCTTGCTTTCTCTCTCTCTCTCTCTCTGTCCATTTCATGCCAACCATTTTCAAAACGTTGTCATGTGAGGTGCTGCTTCCTGCCAGTGGGAAAGGCTAGTGGCTTACTCAAAGCTAGTCACCAGCTGACTCTGAAGAGATTCTACTGTTACAGACACAGCTGCTATCTGATAGGACGCTTTGTCACAGAGACAGACGCACATTCTAATCAAAGGAATCAACTGACACTGGGAAAGCTGATAAATGTATTTTATCACCATATGGCATTCCAAGTAGATTCAATAGGCCACTGTAAGGTTATCATCACACAAATTACTGTCATCATAATATATTTATTTGGCTGATGCTGCCAGGGCCAGTCTCTCAGAGCAACTCGGGGTTAAATGCCTTGCTCAGGAATCGGACCCACAACTTTTCTGGCTACTGCATGCTAGCCCAGCTCATTAGCTACTTCGCTATCACCGCCTATCAGTGGTGTTGCCTCATTTACACTGTTTGTCTGTAAAGGCCAATAAGATACATTTGTATTGTACCTGACAAGTTTCGGCAACCTTGCCTCTGCAGCCTTCATCAGAGGTGTCACGTGATGTTGGTGTGACGTCGTCTGAGCTGTGTTATATGGCGTTTTCCATCCCACCTGATGTGGTGGGATGGCCGTGTCCCCTGGGGTTCTCGGGGGGGGGGGGGTTGTTTTCATACAGCCGGGGGCGGCCCTGCAGGACTGTGTCCCAGGTGTGGGATAGTTAGTAGGTTCCTTCATCCCGGTTTACAGTCTTTGGGGCCCGCTTCCTGATTCCAACCGCCTCTTTGATCCACCGATGGAATTTGTTGCTTTCTGTTCTGATGACCTTGGCTGCATTCCAGTTCATTAGATGGTTTTCCCTCTTACAGTGGTCTGAAATGGCAGATTTCAGATGTGTTGCTTTCATTCTTGTTGCACGGGTGAGCGTTCCAGATGTTTCCTTTTCACATTCTTTCGGGTGTTCCTTTTTTCGTCTGCTGAATTGCCGGCCTGTCTCTCCTATGTACGTTTTACGTTGGTGTCGCCTCATGCTGACACAAGGACATTCTGAATGGTTTAACTGTTCATAGAGACTCTCTAAATGTATCTAATGTGACAAACTATCTCTGAGGTACGACAAGCCATTGCATTGCCGCCAGTACAGATTAGATTGCTTTTTCCTTTTCAACATGAAACAAAAAGTATTACCTCGATCATGTCTAATCGCCAACCTTTTGACTTGTGAACAGGGTTCTAAATGAACATCCACCAACCAACCAAATGCAGGTTAAAATTAATTTTGGCGGGTGTTAATAAAAACTTACCAATTTGGCCGGTGATGTATGAGGCATTACATGCATGATACATAAGGCTCTGTTCTCGGTCATTTATCCCCCTGGCAGAACTTCCTACATTTCCCATGAACACTGTGCCGTAATGCTGCGTGAGGACGTTTCATACGCCCAGTTTGCAGTGAAACCAGCGCAAGAGACCATGGAAATGAACGGAGCGTCTACTAGAAAGCACAAGGAAAGAGAAGAACGAATGGAGCCAGAGCAGGGAGCATAGACAAAGAGGAGGGAGTTAGCTCGTAAAGTAAAGTAAAAAGTAGGGCTGTCAAAATTAACGCGTTTTCATTTTGAAATACATAACGCGTTACAAAATATTAACACAATTAATGCATTTTGTTTAGCCTATTTCCTTTGTGGGGGGCTTATGTCATGTAACTGAAGCTGCAAGATCGTTTATTTTATTGTCCATGGAGTTAGCTGAAGATGGAGAGGAACGTGAGGAGCTTTTAGGCGAAAAGTTTACGTTTAAAAAAGCTGCCTGATCAGTGCTGCCGCTACCGCACACGCATCACGCACTGTGCATAGGGCACCAAGAGAAAAAGGGACCAATATTTAGCCAATAAATAGTAGCTTTACTGCAAACTGTTTTTCACTCTTGTTGGAGAAAGTTTACAATGTCAACATACACCAACAGCATGTTACATAAAGATGATATTTTTCAGGTCCTTTGAGATTAAGATCCACTTGAACGTATGCTACTCCATTCAATTGAGAACGCGTCTGAGTGCACAAGAGAGGGAGAGAAAATGAGTGGCAGGTTCCAGCTGGCTTGTCACTGTTGATGATAATTGATATCTCCTTTTTAATATAATAAACTTATGAAATGAAATCATGAAGGCAAAGAAAATGGCTAGTTGAAATTCTGATTGGCTGATAACTTTAGAAAGTTACCAGCCACATTGGCTGGTGATCAAAAAAGGTAATTTAGAACCCTTCTTGACAACCTGTGAAAGAAAGACAGACTGATGCTGGCATGGAAAAAAAGTGCAACAAAAAAATAAGCTTTACCATCACACACACAACAGTAGCAGAATTGGATGGAAAGAAGTTGAGAAAGGCAGAAAGAAGAAGTGTTGTGGACTGTAGCTGGACTGCTATCAGAGATTAGCTCAAGAAGGGGCTCTTGGGCTCCTTTTTATCCAACACACACAAACAAACCAACCTACACTCTCACGCACACACACACACACTTCTTTCTTCCTGTATCAGCTCTTAGCAGCTGCTCAGCTCTACACCACCCGCTCCATGAAGAAGTTGCCTTTTATTTCTGCCTAACTGCATCCATGAGTTTCATTATTTCCTGATAGACTAGAAGCCTAATCTCTCTCTCTCTCTCTCTCTCTCTCTCTCATGCAGCAGAGGTGGATGAGCGTCCACAACAATCTGGCTTCTCTGGGAATCCTTTCTTCAAAAACAGATTTGAACGATAAATGCTTGGTGGCCAAGATGTAGGCTAGCTTATGAATCTATTATATTTAGAAATCCCCTCTCTTGTTACACAATTTAGAAACCCAAAGATTTAGAAATCCCCTTCATCCATATACAACTGAGTTTACTATGATCAAAAATGATTCAGTCGTAATATAATTATCTTCAATCTTCCCACAAGCATTTTGAGTCATAGCATTCATGATGTAAAACCTGGACATACTGTACGTGACGGTTGGGAATATGTCACGTTCCTATACCTATTTTGACATTTTGAAGGACAACAATTTTACAAGGCAATAATTACACTGTAGAGTGATGGACCGCTGTTGTGCTGTAAGCCAATTTAAGCAAAGCCACATTAAATTTTGAATGTTCAACGTTCCATGCAGGTAATGACTGGGACATAAGATGATAAAGTTCCAAGTGAGAAGAGACAACAACATAAACTATACACTTACACTCGTAAAATACCGCCAAACACGTTAGCACACATTACTGTAACTCAACATTGAGCTTTTCTATACAAAAGAGCTTCACTGTCTTCTTAATTTCTTACATTGGAAGACAGACCAAGAGGATTACAGAAGTGAATTTGATAGAACTAAAGCATACTGTGCAATTGCAGTCTGGTTCAGCCTTTCCCAATTGTGCATGCATCTGTTTAATAAGCATATGGGCTTGTACAAACTGCATGTGACTGTACATCATGTTGACTGAAGTAAAAAACAACTGTATGATAATGATAAAGTAGAGTATGCTAAAGGAGATGAAAGGTCTCATCTGAGGATTGACATTGACAAGAAAGTGTCCAATTTTCTTTTCTTTTATTCGGAGGCTCTGATTTAAATTGACTGAAAAAGGCTAGTACAATCGGTGAGGAGTCTGTAGCAGAACATTTGGACTTCCTTTTCAGAAGACACTTATGTAAGCCTAATGGCTGAAACGTTTGTTTGTTATTACTGGATAAAATATTAAAATAAGATAAGAGTACCTATTTTGGAGTGTGACCATCTATTGCAACTTTGGGAAACACACCAATTGTACAAAAAGAGTGACAGCTGAGTTTTTGTGTATAGGACATTCCTTTACAGGAGTGAAATTAGCTCACTTCACTGTCAAAATGTTGTATGGTGAGATCTGCCTGCAGTCAATGATGCCCTTTTTCATATAGAGTGGCTCAGTTTAAAGTACTTCAGACTTATTCATTCACTTTGAAAAACATAATTTTCCATTCATGCTGCACAATGTGGAGATTGCATTAAAAATGCAATTCATAAAGAGGAGGCTCTTCTTACGAGTGGGAATGCATTGCTATCTCTCCCCTTCTCTGTCTCCCTTTCCTCATGGTTCAGTTAAAGAGGCCAGTGTGGATTTCAGAGTGAATTTTACTGAGAGCCACAGCTTTGTGGGAAAACAAAACCACTGGTCCTAATTCTCTATAAAGCGGAATCAGATCACAAACTGAATCATATACACAGACAACGGAGGGACATCCGTATGCATACAAACAAACACAAACATAAAAACAGACAGAGAGACAGACAGACACAGACACACACACACACACACACACACACACACACACACACACATTCTCTCCCTCACACTCTCTCTCACGAACACACACACACACACACACACACACACACACACACACACACACACACACACACACACACACACACACAAACAGAAGCAGGAAAGGAGTTGGCTGAGTTTGCAGAGTTTTTGCGTGAGTGTCACAGGATTGAATGTGTGTGGACATAGTGTGGAGAGAGAGAAAAAGCAGAAAAACTCCTGTGTCATCCAAGCATGACAGCACAGCTGTAAGGATCCAACATTAACACATGCACAAGCACGCATGCACACGCGCACACGCACACACACACACACACACACACACACACACAAACATTATACCTGCACCTGTTTTGGAACTGCTTAAGCTGGAAAATAAACAAATGCCATCTCACACAAATGAATATTCCAAATCCATGTTGATGCAAGAACATAAACATCTGTGTCTCTGTTTTATATGTGCAGACATTTATTGTGCACCTGCATCACTTATGCAAGGGCATTAATAACTTTGGACCTCAATAGGAAATGGTTTGACATATCAGCCTATTAGAGTTGAGTAAGTTATCATAAGCAATGTTTACATAGTAGTGTCACACTACCAAAAGATATTCAGTGCAGCTTTCTGAGGAAATAATAGATCAATTATGAAGTCATTACCATGTAATATGCTCCATACAATTCCTTTTAGACTGCACACCAATTTGCACAGACGAGGTGTTAAAAGAACTTTCAGGTCTGAAACACAAATGGCCTCTCTCTCGCAGAGGAAAACGGTGACTCCTCTGCATCGACTGCACACTTTTCACAAGGGGAAAGAAATCACCTCCATCTTTCAGCTGAAAGGGAATCTACTCGGGGAGATGATGGCGCCTGCCTTTCTTTCTTTCTTTAGAGGTATTCCAATAGATGTGGCTCAATCCCCGTAGCACGCACACAAGAGAGAGAGAAAGCGAGAGTGAGAGAGAGAGAGAGGCAGTGAGTACACTGATAAGGTGACCTGCTGGGGAGCATTCACTATGTATTGGTTTCCCACCCCCCCCTCATCCCCACATCCACTATAATCAGCCGGGGGAATTGCTTCAGAGACGGCCTTCATGACAATAGACACACAACGTAAGCCCCAGACAACAAAGACTGTCTAATATCTTGTGCGATAGATAGATAGAGATATAGCTAGCTAGACAGACAGACAGACAGACAGACAGACAGACAGACAGACAGACAGCCAGACAGACAGATAGATAGATAGATAAAAAATAAAGCTACCACATAAAAAAAAAATTCACTGAAGGCAAAAGAGTGAAGCACACACTTTGGCATATGGTCTTGTTGCCAAGTTGAAAATTGCACAATTTGGAGCGAAGTCATAATCCTGTCATCAGCATGTTCACCATCATAATAATCTTGAAACCCTAGCTATCTTGCCAATGAGATGCTGCAAAGACACTGTTGAATGGAGAAAACATTTTAGCAATCTGGTCGGAAGTCTTTATGTGTCTCTATAGTTCACTAAAAGGTCATGCATACAATGGGAAACACAGACTAGGTAGTGCTGAAGTAAATCTCTAAACTTCACTCACTAGAGCTGTGCAATGTTGGTTAATGGTTATGTCTTGATGACCTACTGCTCAACCATCGTTCTTTTTTATTTTGCATAACAAAACACTGCAACACTACTCTGTTTCCAACATTTCACAATCTAATTCAAAACAACAGCAAGCAGAAAGACTAATCAAGCTTAATTGGGAGTATTATGGGGTTGATACATTACAGATACAACACTGCTGCATTTGTCATCTCCTTTGCCATTTCAAAGCTATTGAGAGTTCCTTAGCTGTTTTCCTCCAGGCATTTCCTCCAGCCTGGGGCAGCCACCCAAAATCAGTTGGACACACCGGGTCACTGCGGCGAAATGGCAAAGTTCACACAGCCAAATAACTGGCACTTAGTGACATTTGGCTGTGTCTCCTTTGCATCCAGGCGAGACAAACAGCCAGAGAGGAATTGTGCATATAGCCCAGCAGAAGAAATAGAAAATTAACACACGTAATGCCTACTTGGTAGTCATTTTATGCAACCTGGCTTTACAACAGAATGAATGGAGATGTATTTTTTGTGATAGCTACATGCATGACAGCATGGATGTTGATACAGTTAGTAATTTGGGAATGGAGGCAGAGGAAGCAGGCCAGACTTTCAGTTCAAATAATACTCTCTTTCGCCTGGTGGAGCATGACCCCTCTGGCCTTAGAAGGTGTATCACTGTCTACACACACAAAATACACACACACACACACACACACACACACACACTTCCTCCTGTATATGTGCAACAATGAAATCACTGCAAGACATTACCAGGAGTGTTGCACAGCCCCTGTTCCCTTCTCTGTCTCCCTCTCCCTCTCTCTCCCTGTCTCTCTCTCTCGTTCATCATGGTTCAGTTGAAGTGTGCCGGGCCGAATGAGGGAACAGCACTTGGAGCACAGGCAGCTCTCTGGAGCATGACAGGGGGTTTGCTCTGCTCTGCTCTGCTCTGCTCCGCTGTGTGGGAAGTTCAAGAGCGCTCTTGACTCTGGGCTCCCCTTGCTCTCCTGAAACCCCTTAGTCCCATCTGGCGCCCATAACAACTTTAAAAAAGAGAGAGGAAATTACACTTCTCAACCTTCACAAGGCAATTCAACACTCTGTGAATCCTGTAACCTTGTATCCATGGTGAAGTGCCAAAAGATGGAAAGCAGTCATGCTTTACCACTTATACTATTCATTTGCTGAATTCTCAGTTGTGTCCGCTGGTTGACCTTGCTTACACTTGCACATAAACTCGACTACTAGTAATCAGATACTATCTTTTTAAGTTAGCTAACCTTGACAAAGAAAGACCCCAACAACATTGAAAGGTACTGTAAGTCTTGAGGTGAAAAAATGCATTCACAGCATGCAATATCAAACTGATCTAGTTTGACTTGCAGATTGATTCAAACGATTGAAGGCAGTTTAATGGAAGAAAACGCGTGATAGCATAAGCCAATTGACCTTCTTCCAGACTGCATCCAAATTAACTGCATTAACAGCTTGATAATTGACGGCTGAAGTTTCTTGGCAGGCTCCTCATAATAGCACAGGCGATTATAAATGCTACCAATTAGACCCCATAAAATCTCTTTAATGTCTTCCACTCCCATAATGCTGACAAATATTCCAGATAACTACATGAGCTGAACCCACTTGGGGAGCCGGCTCCATACTGCGCCTGATGTGAAAGTCATCTTGGAGACACACGCTTGCATGGTATGGTATATTTGTACAATAAACATTCCCCCTATACACTTCCCAAATATCATGCAGGAAAATAGTCTATGCTTCTGTTTGCATATTCTCTGTGCCGTGCATATATCAGAGACAGCTGGTGTACTATGCAAGCTATCATGTTGCATTGCAGTGACCATCTGTTTGAGCTGTAAACATGCAATTTACATGTCATTTTATATCTTCCATTGTATACACTTTTAAGTGTATCAATCCAAGCATCCCTGTTAATAAACCATAACATCAAACTGCAATGCTAACAACCAAACAGTAACTGAATTCAGTTAACTTTATGCCTTCTATGACGATTCGTTCCATCTAAAAACAAAACATCGTCCCCTTAGAAGGTTCTATCTGACATTTTTGTCAAAATTGAGTTATTGACATATTCTTATTCTGTGACACCTTAAGAAGATGAGGTGAGGTGTTTCTTGTAGCTGTATTCATTTTTGGACATTATATCTAAAGAGGTTTGTTCCACTTATCAGTATAACTCTATGGAATTCTAAAACTTTAAAGCTCAATATCTCAGAACGTAGATAGAACCCTATAATTCTAAGGGGACGAAATGTCTACTTTCATCAGTTGAGCATTCAAATAGGGTGTGTACTGTAGGGGTGGGCGATATGGAAAAAAAATAATATCTCGATATTTTTTGTGATTTTGACAATAACGATAATTAGTCGATATCCTTTAAAAAATAGTTTTTGTTAAAGTCTGAGTTACTTTACAGCTCATTATTTATGAATAGCATCATTACAATAATAACCAATAACCTAACCTGTGACTTTTTAACAAAATCAACCAATGCATTGTCACTCTGACACATTTCCAATTCTGCCCCCACTTGTGTGTGTGGCAATGACATGGTCTCAGCTACATCAGAGACGATGAATAGGCCTAACAGTTTCCCAAGAGAAAGTCTGAAGCTGAAGTTCCTTTCAAACCTTTACATAGGATTCACTGTAAAACTAAGCAGACCAACAGAGTACATCTCAGTTATTTCCTTCTATGTTTTGTTTAAGAGCAATCATGTAGGCTAGCATTCCAAGTTACAGAATAGAAAATAATCGTTAGCTTATGGCTAATGTATATGAAATCCCATAGAGATGCTAGCGGTTAGCATAATCGGTGGCGTAGATATTTAGAGCGGAACTTCAGTCCATTTACAAAAGAGTTACATGAGAATAGTTATTTGTTTACAACTGACTCAAAGGCTAATGTTTTCTCTCCATATAATACTGTGTAGGAAAAAACGTGGCTGTCTCATCAATGCTACTTGAACAGAAGTAGCCGCATAAAATCCCAAGTAGGCTACTCTCGCTGCACAAAATAAACATTAGATGTGCATGGGACAACGTTTTTTAGCAGAGAATGTCTAATAAGGGGAGAACCTTCACTCTCGAACGCTTCGGTGTGGTACTGCATCTAGGGGCTGTGGCGAGTCCAGAATGAATGGAGGTCTATGGAGCTGTACCCCTCAAAATCCACTTTTCTCGGGATATAATTTTTTTTCAAGTAATTTGAATATTGTATTCGAAAGGGGAGGCAAAGACAATACACTTGGTTGAGTATTATATTTTTAAAGTCACTTAAATGTTCTAAAAGCTTTCAAAGCGTGTCAATGGCGTCATTCATTAGCATGATCATAGCATCAATGCTAGCGTGTTATGGGCAACAACGACCCAACCTGTAAGAAAACGAAAGGACATGACTCCGGATTATTTCACTTTTGATTGATAATCCATATCCATTTTGCGAAAAAAATAAAATAAAATCTGAGGGTTTCAGTTGTTAAATAGGTGAAAACAATAAATGTAGCCATGTAGCTCCATAGGACCCCATGTATTTTGGACTCGCCCGTGATCGCCATCTAGGTGAACTCTGGTGAACTGCAGCCAAGTTCGGTTTGTATGGGATTAAAGGGGTGGTTCAGGATTTTGGACATAGGACCTCATTTCCAAGTAAGCAAGTGTGATATTTATCAGTGGAGACCGTTTTCAACCGCGTTTTATCCAGTCCTTCTAATTGCAGAGTTAGCAGGTGCTAGGCTAGCGCCAAGTCAGCGGTATGTGCTAGCCTGCCACTAAAGACAGTCTTACCCACTCCAAAGTACACCCGAGGCAGATAAATTATAGCATGAAGACTATCGATGTAAATGTCTGTATTGACAGTGTTATTTCTAACGTTATTCTATCCTTGCATTTCAACGATCGCATTACATTTTGAGGGACTAGTTTCTTAGCAGCGGCGGAATTATACTTGTTCGGTTAGTAGTACTCTAAAAAGTAAACAGTAAAGCGCCTCAATGGGGATACCTAGTAGTAGCCTTGGTAATATCAGTCCGCCCGCTGAGTTGCAAAATGACTACTAACAACTTTAGGGACCAAAGTATAACTATTGCAACTTGCGATGCAAGGGTAGTTGTATTTCTTACACTATTCTATCAACACAGACATTTACATCGATTGTCTGGAATTTGCCTCAGGTGTACTTTGGAGTGGGTAAGACTGTCTTTAGTGGCAGGCTAGCACATACCGTTGACTTGCGCTAGCCTAGCACCTGCGAACTCTGCAATTAGAAGGACTGGATGAAACGTGCTGAAAACGGTCTCCACTGATAAATATCACACTTGCTTACTTGGAAATAAGGTCTTATGTCCAAAATCCTGAACCACCCCTTTAATAGAGAGTGGGGAGGCTCTCCGTAGACGGGCTCTGGTTTTAGGTTGTGACCCACTAGTGATCACGTGACACTTGCTCTGCTGCAGCTAGGGGCTTCTCCCGCATATATCCTGGGAATGTATGAGTCTTCAATGCGTGATTTCGAGTGTTTTTCCCCATAAGTAATAGCCTAGAAATCTAGACGCACCCTAGCGGCGGCAAATTAATTTGCTCAGCCTGTACGTCTAGTATCAAACCATAGGGATTTCTATTGGCTGACGCCGTGGACTTCATCCAATCACAGCACTCTATTTTGTTAGAGTCTTAAGGCGGGCTTAACAGGATAACGACAGTCCTTTGACTGTGAACAACAAGAAAGGTGGCTATGGTGAACGAAGAGCGGTTGTTTGAATCGGCATTGGCGTCAACTTTGGAGGAGTTGGACTTGTGCTTTTCTTTGAAAGTTGAGCAACACAATGCACTTAAGTCATTACTTTCGAAGAAGGATGTATTTGCCGTTTTGCCGACCGGATACGGATATGGTCGTAGCACTGGCCTATTGCATGCCTAGGCAGTTTGAAAGACAATTCTCTGCCCGCCCCTTGGATTAAGCGAGGTGAATGGTTCGATTCCAGACTATACATTTCAATGATATAGGATGGCCCGCCAGGCTACATAAGTAATTTAAATACTCGATAATGTCAATTTGCACATCGTTAAAACAACAATCACGATATTATCACAGACAATATATATCGCCCACCCCTAGTGTACTGTTCAATAACTGTGGATGAAACATTTTGATTATCAGGTAGTGATACATATATAAGGGCAGTATTTCATATCCATCAATGCAATGTTTATGCTCTAGTCCCCACTAATGTGGCCATTAAAGACTGTGCAGTATAATCAACCAAAGACACTTACGCATGTAAAAACACATTATCCTTTGGGGGTGGGCTAATTATTGAGTCTAGTTGGAGGATGCTCAGTCTTAATAAGTTTAGTTCAGGCCGGTTGCCTGGTGATGAGAACGTCAGGTCTGCACATACACCTGCGGAGGTGGCTGACGACATGTGATCATCTGATCCTGATCTGATTTAGAACACTGATGCACAACAGCTCACCTACCCGTCATACAGGCATACTGACACACAGTAATGAAGCCCTTTTGTACAGCAGAGTATGCACACGTTAATAAAAAAATAAATAAATAACTTTACAGTGATATTGTGCTCAGTGTTAAACAGAACACTATGACAAACAACTAAATGTCAGTGAAAACAGTCAGTGAATCAACCCCATAAAATGTCTGATCATGTCAGCATCACCCAAAACCAAGTCTTATAGCCTTATTCTCTAATTTACCTCCACCATCTCTCACCTAAATTACACAGGTGTGGCCCAGACAGTGGGACCACTCATCTGGGTGGGAGGGGGTGGGTGGGGGTTGCTCTGCTACTTGACTCCCTCTCCAAGGGAGACACTCACTTGACTCACAGCACTCACTTGAACGGGCTCCGAGAAATGCTAAGCTAACTCCTTCATCTACCCAGTGTCTGATTCGGGACCAGATCAGGATAGCCTCTTTGCATGCTAAATGGTTTTAAATATGTGTGATTAGGGGTGCAGGGCCTTGTGTATGTGTATGTGTATGTGTGTGTGTGTGAATGAGAGTGAGAGAGAGAGTATGTGTGTGTGGTGGCAGCATTGCTGGAGATAAGGAGAGTGTTATGCTGAGTCATGACTACACTAGGGAAAATGACCCCGAGACTCACGGTTCGCCTCCGACACTCATGTAACACTTCATTTACTGGGCAGAGATGTTCACACACGCCCTGGGAGTCACAGGGAACCTAAAAGAACCAGTGCCGTGCAGAGAGCAAAAGATAACGGAATCGCTGAGCAGTTTTTTTTTTTTAATCTTGTGCATACCAATATGCCGGGCTTTATCAAGCAGAACTTATACAAATAGGAATTTAAATGCACCGGCTGAGCCATCAGATTACTCGCATTAACATTTTTGTGGCACCATTACTCCAGAAGAGTCACACAAATCTGTTAACAAAATAATGATAACGTCCATGCACACAGCGAGGGAGAGAGAGGAAATGGTTTACCAAGCTTTAATGGGTAAATATTATTGATGAGAGAATACAGTACACACAGAAGCACATCCATTGGATGCACAAACATTACTGAGAAGAAAGACGCAGTACATGTGTTGCATACACACATTTGGCCTTCATCATCTGACATCCACCCACTTCACAGTTCACTGGGTAAATATGTATGAGCGGCAACAGCTACCCATCTCTCCCTTGCTCTTTCCCTCTTCATCTCTCACCCTGTCTCTCTCTCTCACCCTGTCTCTCTCTCTCACACACACACATACACACACAACATAGCCACCCTAAGACCCCACAGGCACGCAAACTAAAAGTGACCACCCTGGAAGCTGGACATGGTTCCTCTATCAGTGGCACATCCTGCAATGTCATCTCAACAAAAATCACACCATATAACCTTCCCTACTAAACACACACACACACACTAAAATGGCAAGCCACAAATTATTTGTGTTAAATACACACAATGTCTCGAAATGTTCATTATTATGATGATCACACATGATCATGATCTCACACACACACACACACACACACACACACAGCTAGAGACAGAGAGAGAAAAGGGAGAGAAAGAGCAGGGAAGGCATTTAATTCTACACAGGGGGTGTGGATTCCTTTTCAACACATTCTGCACATGTGTGTGTCACTCTCGTGCTTGTTTCTTCAGCACAAGACACACATGACACATGAGCTCTTTGTAAAATCCGTGCACTTACTGTATTGTACTATAATTATGTCTACATCCTGGAGGAAGAGGTGGAGAAAAAATAAAAAGGAACTTTGGTGGGGACACGTCTAAGAGAGACAGGAGGCCGGCGAAAACTCAATAACGAACTGACTAAATGAATAAGAAGGAGGATGGAAGCCTCATCTCTGAGGACTGTTGAAGTCGGGAGAGAAAATATCCCTTCTGCGAAGGGGTGAGTCATCAGCCTGCATTAGCATCCTCTAATGACTGACCTACATGTCTGTCACTGTCCAGATAACAGAGTCGGATGTCAGGCGGAGCTGGGCCTCATCAGGGTCCAGTCGGCTCCAGGGTAAGCTTCTATAGGAGTTCTTTTGTTTACAAACACAAGGCCTTATCTGCTACACAGCATGATTGTATAAAAGAAAATAAAAAAGCTTTAGGCGACATAACCCTCGCTGCATTGTCCACACTAACACAATAGATATCACTGTGTTAAATTGCTGCAATAGCCTTAATACATAAGCCAAAGTATAACCCTAACTCTAAATGTAAATAAAAAGTCTCTGTGTAGCATAATGTACTTGTTGTACTAAATAATGAGCAAATCATGAAATGATTAAGAACTACAACGAGAGCCTAGGTAAACATGCACACACAGTGTTTTCCACAGAATGAAGGGCTTTAAAAATCCTTAGCAGGATACACACAAATCATGCATTTCACATGAACCACTTTAACAAGTACTATGGTCCTAACACATACTTATGCTTGTATGTGCTTTTGATACTTGGGGGGAGAAAGAGTGTGACCAAGCCCTTGAACCAAGATAGGGACTCTGAGATACATGGATCGGTCACACTTTATCAATAATAGGAGTCCACTATAAACATTATGAGTCAGAGCTTTGCTGTGCACAGTGAACTGCAGTCCCAAACCCCAAAATGTCAATACCAGTGATTCAATTCATCAAGGCACCTAGCACCAGTCATGCTAAAAGCTCAGTCCATGACACAAACCAAACACACTTTTTAAATTAAATTCTCTCTCTTTAAATGGGAAACAAACATGAAAATGAGTCAGCATGTAGCTTTCAGAGCAAAGGAGGGAAGGGTGTCATTTAACTTTCTGTTGAGCTCAAAAATGAATATAAGGTAAGACTTTACATGAAGGTATCATGAAGAGTGACATGACACTGTCATAACCCTAACACTAACAGGTCATGAAAAAAAACTGAATGACACTTTTCATTTTTAAATGTTAAATTAACGTTTCATAAACGTTTATGACTTGTTTATAATGTTTATAACACGTTCATGACAGTGTCATGTCACTCTTATGTAGATACCTTCAAGTAAACTGTAACCGAATATCATATGGACAACCTTTTGCCAGAACTGCAGACTACATTTAAGGGCATCTGAGGGAGATGGCCAGAATAAGGAGTTAAGTTAAATCCTTACCCAGGATGTCTCTCTCTAAGCATGAATGCCTCAATCAGGTAATCAGGTGGACACTTCCCCTACTTATCCTCTGGAATGGGCTTCTCCACATATGTTAATGACAGCCATAATCTCAGTGCTCAGTCACTCCGGCGCTTTCAGCCATCTCAGACACAGGATCTTTAGCAGGAGGTACAGCAGAATAAAAGTCAGTGTCGCTGCAATGACGACGTTTCTACAGAGCCATCATTTATCTGTGAATAGAACTTGATGCAAATATTTCTCTCCATTTTCTCTCACTTTTCTGTTTTGTAGCTGACTGGGCCTCTTTCTAAACCGTTTCCATCATAAACATTGTTGCCGTCTTTTTTTGCCCAGTACGACACACTCCACATTCCTCTGCCTCGCCGCAGTCATCAATATTCCCAGAGAGAGAGAGAGAGAGAGAGACAAAGAGAGACAAAGAGAGAGAGATTAGGTATTGCCATGATTATCGTTCCCACTACAAATCAGGAGAGCTGCCATGATCACCACCGCTGGCACGGTAGGTTGCAGACTCGTCCCCGATGCCAGCGCGTCTTGCGCCACTGAGAGCAGAGAATTACAGTATGTTTCACTGGGCTCCGACTCGAGAGTTTAGCAGCACGTCAGTAGTACTAGGGCACCATGCAACACCATGCAAGCACGCACGTGCACACGCACACACACAAGTGAGTACCCATACACAAACACACATAGACACAAAATCTTGTTTGAAACAAAGCATACTGCTCAAGTCATCTCTGAGTGCTGATGGTTTGAGTGCGACTCCAGAGCTGGAGAAGAGGAAAAGAGAAAGGGAGGGAAAGAGAGAGATAGAGAGAGTGAGAGAGAGGGAGGGAGGGAGATAGAGAGAGAGTGCATGAGAGCGGCTGCAGCAGTGAGACTCTCATATAGAGAGCGGCACTAATGGCCATTATGTAAATCCCATGTCTTATCTTGATCAATGCAGAGAGAGTGTTTAGTGTGCAGAGAAGTAGAGAAGTAGAGAGAAGGGAAAGGCATGTTCTCCTAACACATGCTAGCAGAGCATGATCAGAGAAGGATTAGCAGACCACACTACAGGTCTGCAATGTCCATGTTAATGACTATGACTGTGGCAACTTCATCAAGAACAGTGAGGTCGTAGCAGGAAGGGAGGGTTATAAGACAGCTGTGGGCAAATACACATAGATATGCCAAGTCACCAGCCAAGGCATGTGCAGTTTAAATACAAAGTGATACACATGATGTCCTTGTATGTGAAGCAAACTGATATGAATACATTTAGTTATTATGCAAATAGATAGAATAGACAATGTCATGCCTGTCGGATGGATCGGTCTTCTGTGGTAAAACTATTTTCACACAAAAACTGAACTGCCTGGTTGCAAGTTTCTTTTAGATCTGACCTTATAAGATGGAGCCATTACCTGGCCTGCAATTTCAGCTAGCCCAGCTTGTCAGGTTATTGAGTGAAAGTTTAATCTCCTTCCATTTCTCGAAGGCAGTCCTTTAGCAAATATGAGACTTTCCCTCTGAACATGGCTGCCATCAACCCTGAATTGAACTGACCACTTTTGGTGATTCTGTGTGACCAGTGATATATAGTGTAGTCTCAATTTCATTTGAACCAGGCTGGTTAAGAGTGCTACACGACAGGAGAAAGCCACCCATGATGCTTGGCATGGTTATAATTCCAGTTGAGTCTAAAAATAGGATAACCAATGAGCCCTTCATTACTACTCCATCAGCAGGCATTCAGTAAAACCAACAACAAAAAAGTCATCACCACTGAAATGACATGTGACAATGTAGATGTCATAGCATAGCTGAAGTAATACATACATGCTATTTAAAGGGTAGGAAATACTTTCATCAGTTTTACTAATTGATAAAGAATAGAACAGAAATATGAGAGGAACTTCATTTAATTTTACAAGATTGCTGCATGAGTCACCACTTGAGGATTTACCATAACATTCTCTCTGTTCATCTGTAAAAAGCAAATGGACAGAAATGTGTGGCCATCATGCAGTGATACCTGATGTAACTAATCCTACTGTGGAGGACCATCATCATGGCATCAAGAAAGGCAGGAATGGAAGTCTCTCCCCAGCCTGTGCTAGAAATGAAATCTTTCTTTTTCTTTCTTTCTTTCTTTCTTTCTTTCTTTCTTTCTTTCTTTCTTTCTTTCTTTCTTTTTCTCTCCATCTGCACGCACCTCCGATTAGACTCCCCTATGTGATGAGGCGTTCACATCTGCTGAGAAGAGACTTGCTTCCAGGAATAACCTGCCATTTCCAATCACTGTGTACTGGGCCTAAGCTGTGCTGAGCTGAGCTGCGTTGAGTGCGGCCTGGACACCCAGCACAATGTGGGGGCAAAATAAAAAATGATTTAAAGGTGCAGTCCTCAATTCTGGTGAGAGGTTGTTGGTAATTCAGTTTCACAGCCAATCAAATGACACCATTTTGTTTGTTTCCAAATTAGTGATCCGGGGCTGCACATAAACAAAAGATACAAACATGTGGGAAATGTTGCTAAATTCAACAAAAAGAGTAATGGAATACATTAAGCTTAGGCTGCGCTTTTAACAGAAGCTTTCACCCAAAATGACTAATGATGGTTGCTGTATAGACCTTCCTTTTTATCAGCATGTGAGCTGCCTGGGTATGAATCCCATAATGTTGGTGTTCTCAGTGTGCTGCCACTCTATCAGAGAAGCTACAGAGAGCCTGATAAGCTTCACGTCACTGCTGCAAAGCTGTTGCCAGTTCCTAAAAACCTTCATACGAGCAGGCAATCATGTATTATGTGTTTTTTTTTCTTCTCGGAAGCGAGAAAAACAAATTCAAGATCAAAGAAAAAAGAAGGGGAGGTTCAATTCTTCAGTTGGCCACAAGGAAGACAGTCACCTGCTGAGTTCATTTCTCTCATCTGTGCAACTGAGGCCATGTGTTTCGCTTTCAAGAGGACACGTTCCAGCCAAGACTACTGCAATACACACATTTTACATTCATCATCTGGAATGACATGCAAATAAAGTAGATTACAACCCAAGCAACAGGATATTATGGAGAACAGACCGAAAATAATTGCCACACTGCTCCACTTAAATTCCACTTGACTTAAGTGCAACAAAAGTAAAGGCTTAGACAGCAAGGACATAATTTCACAGGGGTTGAAATTCAAATAGGAGAGGTAGTGTGAGAGGTTTTCTTTTTTGCTAATTTTGCCCTTATAAACTACCGACACATAGACCATGAAGACTTTGAAATACACAAATAGCCCTTCTGAAATAGACCTTAAGAAATACAGGAGTATGCACTGTCCTGTGCATTCTACCCTTAAAAACCTCACATCTAGCAGCCTGTGGTAGAGGTGACTGTCCAAGACCCTGTGCCTTGCTCTTGGGAGCAGTCAGGGAGCAGAGTGTTGCCCACGGACACTCTGACACATAGCCAGGGAGAGCCACATTTGGACCATATTGCCTACCCTCTGATACCCAGATGTCTGTTTTGCCTCCATAATAACTGCTACTCCAACACATGAGGCAAGACACTATTTTTCTATTATCGTGTTCATTTTGCTGCTGGAAAAGCACAAAAAATGTTTTCTATTCCCCTAATAATAGCACTTTATTATGAGGGCTGGCTAAAATTCAGAAAGCAGACAACTATTAATGTTAAATTACTTTTTTGTTGCACTCTTAAATTGCTATACCAAATAACCCAGACAGCATCATGGGTCTGCAACAAATCTGGCACAGATCTGGCGCGGGTCCGGCGGATCTGGGCCACACCTGGGCCAGATCCTCTCCTCAGACAGCTGCTATCCAGGAGGAGTTCATTTTCAGCCTCGCTGAACAGCAGCAAGCACAGAATGGTAATTTGTACAGAAAACAGCCTGAGATGACTTCAGAGTGAAACATGGTTATTTGTGACGAATAATGAAGCAACAAGCAAAAGCAATCCCTCATCAGAGATGCTTAATTGTGCCGTCCAGCTCTTAACAGAGCTCTTAATATTATTATCATCACTCCGCCGGCCTCCGCGTACCTCATTATTGACTTTTTTATGTCCATGTTGTGGGAAATGCACCATATATATAGGGGTTAATTGTGTCTTCAGACCAAATTGATTCTCCACACACTGGGTAGTTTTCAGCCGCATAAGCACAAAAAGGTGCACAACCCTCATTTTAGAGCTCGTCTCCCAGTGTGAAGTCGACTAGTGGTTAAAACTTATTACAATTAATGAATATTTGAATATTGACTTGACTGTCAATATTATTTAATGTTATTTATTTAAATATTTGCTCTTATTAATTACTGGAATCACAACTACTTAACTGAAATGTTGGCTAGGACCACTCTAATCTGGAACTGCATTAGAACTCATGGTGACAGACTTTTAATATATGCCTACTTAATGTGCATCATAGCTTCAATTAGTTTAGGAAGTGCCTAGGCTTTCTTTACTGACACCATATTGATATGATAGTAGGAATATCCTTGCACAACTCATCTTGAACTAAGAATGTATAATAATTTGTTTGGAAGATGCTTTTGTCCAAGGACAGTCAAACTGCAGGTGTTGAAAAGTTTTGAATACCTTGTTGTTGACTGGTTGAATACATGCATGGTTGACTTTGCCAGTCCAGCACATATTAATCATCAGGCCAACTCAAACTTCTTCACTTTCTCTCAACAGGTTGGTAGTCTATGGTCAACAATCATCCCACAAGAGCACCACCAACAACAACACACACACACACACACACACACACACACACACACACACACACACACACACACGTTACCTCCTCCATTACCATAAAGAAAGGACTTCAGTGGATAGAGCATGGGGCTTCATCTAATGGGCAAATATGCTGGAGAAGGCATACACAATTCAGCCATGACAAGTCCGAAAAGTATGAAGATGCCAGACATGTATTTTATATAAGAAATAATACTGACTTTGGAATCGCTGTTTAAATGTGTAAATCTGGCCCCCGATTCAGTAAATAAAGAGAAAAGCATATATGGACATGTCTATAGCTATACCTATTGGCTCAGACCATTAAATATCCTGGAAAAAACTGTATGTCACAAAATAAACAGAAATGTGATTAGAGTATGCAATCATTCTGTAAGAGTCCATTCATCTCATTAGAAAATAATTGTGCCGAATCTGACAGAGACAGGGCCCTCTGAAGTGATTTGGGCAACAGCTTGATTGCCACACAATTAACACCACATCAAGCCAGGTCACTCACTTAAATGTCAAAACAGTGGCAATATGCCATTATGGTAATGTTCGCTCCAAAAGTAAACATCATTCTAGTCTCAGCCAAGTCTGCATCCAGAACTACATCAGTTCCAGAGCATGCATAATAAGACCACCTTTACACAGTCACGGAGCAGTATAGTCTTGACACACATATTAATGTGATTAATGTGATTAACAAGATGGTTCGTAGACACAAATTCATCTAGCAGTCTCAAAAGTAAGCTCTTGAGATTACTCACTTCATGTAAGAGATGGAAAGATGTGTGATATAAAGTCTAACTGAAACATGCATGGCACGTTATGAGAGTCTGGTACGAGGTGCCTTTCTCATTTCAGTGGGCTATGTCTATCACACTGCCAATTATCACCCTAGAAAGCAAGACCTGTGCAGAGCTTAAATTTAAAATTCATTGTGTTTGTCGCCACTTTGAAGACCACTACAACAACATCTCCTCAATGACTCTGAGCTGACAGTTAATTAGTACAGGTGGACACCACATTTCACTGCAATAACAAAAATGATCAACAACACTCCAGTCTATTAGGAGCATGGTGTAGAGATCAGCAATAGGCTATACTGTAGGCCTACACATGCGCCAGGTGTGTGCACAGTCACAATTGGATACAGTTAAGACGTCAAAAATTCTTGTGAAAAGCACGAAGGTAGTCGAAACATCTGCAAATACCTAAATACGAAAACCTAACTTGACTTAGACTGGGGTTATGAAGCATGTCTAGATATAAATCGTGGAGAGGTCATTTATCCGTGTCATAAGTGTGTTGATTGATGACAGCCATCTTCTACTGATCACTTTAAGCTATGCAGGCTCCATTGCTGCAAAACAACCATAATAAAAGCCACGGTAAATAAAAAGTTGATCTCCATATTCCAATCATACAAGGGGAAATATTTGTAATGTTGCGGAGCACGACAGAAATACTTTTTTAAAAGCAGAGATCATGGAACCATGACCATAGCCTACACGTGTGCTGTACGATTGCTATTATTGCATTCAAACCTGAACTGTAGATAATCTTCAAACCCACAAACAACCACAACAATTCGGTCTATTCGTATATAAATAAAGGATCTAAATAATTTTGTTCACATACAGACCAAACGTAAAAGCACGGAGAAAACAAATAAAATAGCCTCTCTCGTTAGTAACATTAGGGTAATGCGGTCATAGAGCAAAAGGCTTTCTCCTACCGTCGTCATGCATTCTCTGCAAGCAGAAAGTCAAATTTCTCCTCCAGCTAGGCATTGCAGGAAAAAAAAATCAGCGTTGAGTACACACTGGGGAAGTCGGTAGTACTACCACACACAACGGCACAGCGATAGAGCTGAAAATGTTGGAAGAGTGACCACTGGTGTGAGAAGTAGAATTCCCGCTGCGGCACGCACGAGGGCAGGTGAGACGCACGGAAAATTTCAGAGGCAAGGCGCATGTAACTGTTCCTAGGGCAGTGATCATTCGGCGGTCACAGCTGCCCACTGTTCTTGTCCGTCACTAAACATCATCTAGTCGGTGCAATAACCAGTGAGTCACTTGTTAATACCACTGATGTGCTCACGAAAGAGGAGGCTGAGTTGCGCTGGCGCTTCGTTAACTCACCGGCAGACGAACTCTTTGCTGATACTGGAGTAGGCTACAGTAACACAGTAACATTGCGTGCCGTTTACACTTTCGTATATCATACACTTTTTGTGTAAACGGAGTTTTTCGTTTCAAACCAGAAAATGTCTCTCAGCAAAACATTTAAGTCTACATTAGGCTTACAAATCTATTGTGAAATGCGAAAAAATGTTGGCTCAAACTGACACTGAACGATGAAATCGAAAGTCCAATGACATTCACTTAAAAGGGTTGTGGCGGGAGCTGGCCACTCGTCTCTATCACCACATCACACATGTTGACAGCACATGAATGCGGTCCTGAGGGGATGTTCGCATGCCCCAGACCGCCACTCAGCCTGCTGCCTCCATTCGCAAACCAAAAGCCCTGTTTATTCGCATCTTCCATGAAGTTGGCTAAAATGGTTGTGCCAGAAAATTCGTTTTGAGCGGGTGACTGTATGGAAATATTCATCTGGCCGAAAAGAAAACAACTTATATCACATATTAATGTAAAATTTCCTAACAGCATCGGTGGTGCACGCATAACCGAATAGCATTTTATTTAGCTATAAAAATGAAGTAAATATTATTGGTCGGATGACTCCAATAGACCCTGCAGCATATGGCTTACTTGAGCAAAGATGGATACAGACTGCACTTTTTGGAGAAAAGTGCGGATCAAATAGAGGATCAGCCATAACTTAGAGCTGAGTGACTATTATATAACTAGCCTTTGGCAACTTGGAGTGGATCACTTATCAGTAAATGTTGTACACCTTGACCCAACTCGCCACTAAAGGTCATCCATGTGAATTATTTGTAGTTATTTATAGTTTCATAGTTATTCCTAGGTAGGCTAAACTACTTAGAAAACTATTAAATAAAATATTAATTAATAGGCTTTGAAATGTAGGTGAAAAGGAAAGCCTCACTAGACCTGTAATACATGTGTTCCTTTGTTATCCATGCCATTCCAAACAGGGAATACCCTTAACCTCCTATAAGTCCCAGCATATCCAGCACAACCATCTTTAGTTTATCAATAACCATTACACTGGAGATATTTTATTATTATTTCATTTTAATTATTAGAAAAGTTCATTCTCTGAATGAAAAGTCAAAGAAAAGCAGATAAAAAGGGAAAAAAGGTTGTGAATTTTTTCTGTCCCGTGCAGCATGATCCACTGAAGTGATGAGAATAGGCACCATCCCTTTTCGCTCAGTGTGAACTCTCTGGGGTCGGACTCGGACAAACAGCACTTCTACTCGCTCAGGCTTTCTCAATCACATTACAATACCGATAGCTGTTTAAACAATAGCAATAGAAGAACAAATTTATTGGTAATTCTAGGGTAATAAATTTATAAGACCATGACAAGATTTCAACCCTGCTCTACAAGACCTCATCAAAAACCATCCTTTGATTTGGGGTGAGACAACGAAGGCTGGACTGGGGCTGTAGAATATAGACAGCGTTGTCCCTTAGATGATGGGGCCACTTCCTGGTTTGTGTTTTAACTCTGTTGTGGACAAATGTTCTGGAAAAGTCTTTGAGGCAGTCAAGGATCCTGCATTGACGGTGGACTTGCCTCACATCCATCTGAGTGGGACTGATGGATGGGTGAAGGTGGGGGTGGTGTAAGGGTTCCCCCTACCCCAACAGCCGGCTGTACAGCCTCACTGCTCATTCTGCTGTCCGTCTGTGACGGAGGACACAGCACCCTGGCCTTTGTTGACGTCGCTGATGCAAGCCCACTGGCCGTCCAGAGATTCCTTCCATAGAGTCACCTGGCAAACAGGAAGAAGCACTGTTAGTATGACTGGTGCTGAACATGGTGTTGCAACTAATGAGGTCCAAGTTACGTGTCCTGCATGAAAAGATGCACATCAAAAGATGAACCATAGTCAAAATTCATAGAAAAGGGAAACTGAATAAAAAAGCCCTTGACAATTTTGTTTGCACAGATCAGATGCAATCGTTTTAATCATGAACTCAATCCATCACCTACTGTGCACGGTTAGCCTTAAGTGTGATGCTCACTGTTAGAGGCCCCTGCAGGTGTAACCAAAAATGAAACGGAGAGAAACAGTAACAACCAGCAACCCTGACGTGAGTCTGACTATTGCTCCTGCAGAGTTGAGCTGGGTTTAATAGAGGGCTCCATTAATGGCGATCTTTATGAAATGCTTGTATTTATTCACCCCGTGCCATGTGGCCACATGTGAGAGGGAGCCACTCAAGATCATTTATTAGATGATTACCTCCTGTCCGCCAAGCGTAATGTTATGAACTCTCCTCGTCTTGCAGACACAAACTTCATCCGGTATTTGTTCCCAAATGCCTCCCCTTGATAAATGGACTTAATACGAGCGCACCTGTCCCAGAGATCAATTTCCCTGGCCACCACAGTGGCAGGCCTTCTTAAAAAATAGATTATTAGTGTGGGTTTCTCACTGGGTGAGCAATGAGCGATCTCTTCTGCCCCCGTCCCAGATTGCGTTATCCATCCTGGGCAAGGTTTCCCTGTCCGATGGGCTGGCCTCACGGTGCCTGGCACGGTGCCAGGAGAAATAAGTGCCCTCATCAATCCAGAGAGCTCAGCTGAGGCGAGGCGCCGGGCAAACATAGTGGAGATCTTATTACTGACCAATCACTGGAACTCATTCACCCTTGATCTATTCATCAGTACTCACAATCCTTCAGGTATGTATGCAGGCCAAATACTATAGCTAGCAAATTACTAAAATATGTATAGATGAAGGGTAAATCAACCAGGTGGTGATAAGATTATATTATTATTATTTCATACATATTGCATACATAAACTGAAGTGACCACATTTACACAATACAATATGTTTTGAGTGACCACATTTACACAACTACAATATGTTTTGAGACCACAAGTGAAAATGTCAGCCAGACTAGTTGGTTTCTTTACATAAAGACTTCCACAAATTTAACAGACCAAGCCATCAAAAGAATTACAGGGCAGTCTCTTTACCAATCCTGAGTCATGTTTACTGAATAATTGGCATGTGTCATCCCCTAAAGCCATCATCAATCCAGGTGCCAGGCTATCACTGAACAGACTACTCACACTCACAAATCTCACTATTCATTACACCCTTACTTCAGGTGTGTACACAGAGACCCGCAATGTATGGTCCCTCCACATGACTACACAACTGTCCAAACAAGAAAATATGGCTAACGCTGAACATAAAATACCTTACGAAGTTAAGTGAGATTCTTACAAAGAAGACTAAATTAGCTGAATGAACACTTTGCAATAAGAATAAGAAAGCGTAATGACATTTCAATTACAAACTCTGTTAATCTGAGCGCTGAATAGTCCACCACTGATTGAAAAAAATTATCTAAATGAGCTGCATCCATTATTTGATAATGGTACTCCTGCTAAATTAAATTCTGATGTTAATTCTGATGTTAAGGGTGACTGAGCAGATAATGTACCATTCTGTTCTTCAGTGAAATGCTCAACATTCAGAAATTCAAAAAAAAGTGGGCACATTTCCCATGGATGTTGTGCTATGCAAATTGAAAAAAAAAATGCTATTGAAATATCTGTAATTACACAGAAAATAAATGAGGTGAGATACTTATAAACCTAGAATTTCACTAAGATTGAAAATAAATAAACTTGTTTGATTTATCCAAGGTAACAACCATGACCTCAGGAACTCAGGAAAAGGGCTGTCTGTCAACACCGGGCTACTGTATGTTTACCAACAAACTGGCATGTGGTCTACGGTGACATCTGACCTTGTTGTCGCCGCCGGAGACAGCCAGAATGTTTCCAGTGATGGACCAGCTGACATGCCACACCACATCTTGGAACTTGTGCAGGAGCTTGGCCGTCCACGTGTTGCCTGAGGGGTCGTCGCACGTCCAGATAAACACACGACCGTCCTGTGAACACAGCAGCCACCAACTATACATCAGGCAAACATGGACTAGATAACACTTTTGCTATGAGTTGTACTTCTGACAGTCACTCTGAAAGCTGGAAAGAGACCGTTTTAGAGAAGGGACAAGAGAGGAAAAAACAGAGATGGCTGAAGAAAGGTAAGGTGTGATGAAGTGTCTACAGGTAAAGTGTGGAGACATTTTGTCTAACACCTAATCCTCTATTTGTCTTAAGAACAAATTAACTCTAAGAGATTGAGAATGTGTTAAGAGAAGAGCAGGGTTGAGAGGTGGAAAAGAAAAGAGAGGGGAGTTATGAGCAGAGGAGCACGCACCTGTGAGCAGCTGGCGATGGTGCTGGTGGGCAGGCCTATGGATGGAGCCCAGCCCACATCTCTCACCCAGTCACTGTGAGCCTCCAGCTTCTGGTCCTCTTTCCATTGGCCATCCTCCTCTCTGCACACGCACACACACACGCACACACACACACAGTGAAGTAAGTCAACTATACCCAACAAAACCAGTGTGGAGCAGTTACAGGCCTTCCTGCTTCTGAGGGTAAGTAAATCTTTACTGCTGTAATTACCTATGTGCAGACACTTTCATCAGTATTAAAAGCCTTTTTAAAAGCCTCAACATTTTTATCATTAATCAAAGCATACAAAACATTTCATCACTTCAGTTGCAGCCATTTGTTAACTTGGAAGAGACTCTTCTCATTTTATCATGAAATGATTTTATCTCAATTTGAACTAAGACAATTAGCTAATCGCAAAAGCTGCAATTAATTGTACAGCTCCCAACTCTGTCCAAATGGTTAATCTTGTCACATCTATGATTTTTTTTATATTCATGTCATCCTTCTTGTGTGACAGACAGGGAAGCTGGCCTAAAGACCTTGGCAAGCTTCTACACACATGGTTGTGCACGCTCTTCGTTCACACCTCATGCACCCACACATGTACCTACGGTATACGTGTTTCAGCAGATGCTACAAGAGGGAGTTCAAAGCTGGTTTTGCTTGTCGTACCACCTCAAGCTGGTCATTTTAGCTGGTGTTGCTGATCTACATTGCTGGTTCAACTCACCATGCCAGCTTATGTTGGTCATTCTAGCAAACAACAATGACCATCTTACACCAGCAATGTCAAACTTGGCAGGCTGGTCACCAGCATGACCATCTTAAACCAACTGTATCCCACACGACAGGCTGGTCACACCAGCATGACCAGCTTCCTCAGATCGTCACACCAGCATGTCCACCTGGTGGCCCAACCAGCTACACCAGCAAAGACCAGAAAGAGCTGGAAGAAAACCAGCTAAAACCAGCTACCGTCATAAGCTGGTTTCTAGCTGGGGGTTTCTTCAGCAAGGAGTGTAGAATTTCAGACGTTTAATCAATGATTTAAGGCTTATGCATCTCGTATTTATCTCGCATAGCCTTCCAACTACTCCACACTGAAAAAAAAATATAGCGTAGCCTATATTGCTGCCTGTTACGCAGACAAAAACATCTCCATGGATGTCCTGGAATATGATGGGTGATTCTTGCCATATTAAAAGCAACACCAAAGCACTTTTCCTCTGTCGCACGCACACTATTTGTTTATCCAGCACCGGCTTTGGAAATAACGATTTCCGCAGACAAGGTAGACTATCTTGCATGATTTTATGAAAGTATGATGTATTGCGACATCAGAAGCAAGTCAATTTGTAGTTTTTTATCCCTCATTCCTTCGAACTACAGATCCGCTACCCGATCTGGCAAACTTACATCGGTTACAGCTTACAGTCGGTTATAGCCGATAGAGGGCCGCGAAGCGAATGCAGAAGTGCCGTTCACCCTGTTACGAGTTGATGAACCACTGAAACGATTTTGGAAACATTATTTTAAGGTACAAAAAACTCTTTGGTGTTGCTTTAAGGACATGGTGAGGATGTGGCAATGTAGAGACGCATGTATTCCCCTATAAGTACAGAGCTCACTAGACTGACAATACAGTGATGTTCTTTCAGTGTTGCTGCTTCTCATGGAGAAGGGTTCTGCTCATGCCCTCTTGAGACGCAGTCACAAAATTCTGGAGGTACGCGACAGTCCCCACAAGCTGTGTTGATAACGCAATACACGCTCAGCCAACACTGCATGCATAGAACGCAGTCGCACAGTAGTGCTGAGCTTCCGACTTAAAGCAGAATTCAGAATATTGAACTGAAGCTTGTCTTTCAGAATTATATCGCAAGACAAATCGCAATATCTGTCAGAAAAAATCACAACTAGATATTTTCCCCAAATCGTACAGTCCTAATGAAGTGCCTTTACAAAATATTTATCTTCTCAATAAAATCTTAACAGAAAGCAAATCCGACAACAGCACTGAAGTCAACTCACTTCCACAGCTTGACCAGGTTGTCGCATCCTCCAGACACAAATCTCTTGATGTAGTTGGGCTTCTGGCCGGTGGGCTGGTCTATAAGGCTACCTGGCACCACGGCAGGGGCCCAGCTGACTGCATTACAGCCAATCTGTAGTGAGAAAATCACAGAGGGTGAGTGAAAAGACACCCACCACTGGAGCCAAGTCTGAAGACATGGATCATTACCTGTAACTCATTTAGCATCAATGCACTAGAAATAAAAACATAAGTTTTATACAATATGCAACATATTTTGCATATTTCATATACATTTGTCAGCTTACCATCAAGCATCACTTGATGTGAATCTTTAAAAAAATTAACGTTGAATGAAAGAGGGAAAATAAACAGTGACATTGTGCACTTATAAAGACGCATTTTTGGTCTAAGAGGCTGACCGTGTGTGCGTTGCTGATTTTCTTGATGTCCCACTGTCCGTCTCCAGAGAATGTGAGGATGGAGATGGCCCCGTCAGAGCTCCCGCAGGCCAGGATCAGCCCAAAGTCATACGGACCCCAGCACACCGAGTTCACTGTGAACGTACACATACACGTATGCACACACACAGGGTTTTAGTCTACAAAGATTAGCCTGCTAGTCACCACTGCAATGCAATTACTACAACAAACAACAATTTCAAGGTTCAAGGAAGAGCTCCAACAGGCCAGGATCATCTCAAAAGTCAAGCAGGCCTCAACACACACCGCTCACTGCATATGACATGCATAGCCTACTGTAGGTGCAGAAAATCTCTTCTTAACATGACTATACACTTTAGTACTGAATCAGAAAATGATACCAAACTAGTTACCAATACAAATATATCTAAAAAAAGAACTACATACATACATATATGGTGTGTGTGTATATATTACACTAATAGTCTATGATACAGCAACCAACACAGACTGATGACCAGCTACAATGCATATTCTATGCACACCCATGACATCAGGGCTGACTTCAGGGTCTCACCTGAAGAGTCGTGGCCCGTGTACTCATACATTTTGTCCCAGCTGCCATTTTCCTCCTTCCAGATGATGACCTTTCTGTCATAGGAGCAGGAGGCCAGGATGTTGCCATACATGGGGTGAGCCCAGGCCACCTGCCACACAGGGCCCTCATGGCTGTGAGGGAAACAGGATTTTGTGTTAAACATGTTAAAACTACACACTGAGATCAAATTGCTTGTTAATGTTAGTGAAATACTGCTACTGAGCTGAGTTAGAAGCAGCCTGATATGGAGCGGAGAAGTGTGAAGACAACAGTCTATAATTCCAAACAGGGCACTCTTCTTTCTTTAAAAGGGCCCAAAGGATGTACTGGGACTGAAATATCGCTAAAGTGTGCTGGTAAAATATGAAAGTGGCTGGTACATTTCAGGCACAAAATAATTTAGGCTACTTGAGGAGAAATTTGACTATTTTTTCAGTGGCTGTTAAGTTCATTTCCAACTCTATTTCTCTGTGTGTGTGTGTGTGTGTGTAAACCCACCCTCTCAAATCAGCCAGCAGGATTTGGCCTCCATTTTTCACATCAAATATCTTCACAGAACGGTCAGAGGAGCAAGTGGCCAGGCGTGTGCCATAGTAGTCCATCTGAGCATCGTGCTGGAGAAGAGGAACCACAATCATTACACATCATGAGTGGAAGGCAGCTGGCATATTTTGTCATCAATGGGTCAGGCTGTCACCAAACAGACAGTGTGTTGAAGAGTGTATTGACTCCTACGAGGCTTTCTTTTGTGTTTCAGTGACAAAATAGGTGACTGAGCTGAACTTTGCATTACTTACGATCATGTCCTCATGAGACGTATCCACGGTATTGATGACGGACACCTACAAAAGTATACAATCAGGTACACGTTACTTAAATACCACTGATTAAATATCCCGAATCGATGGCGTAAGAGTACACAAATCGCCAAGCGCAAGGACAGAATCGCGTTAAATCAGATGGTGTGAAGCATACTTTTACGCCAAAGGTCTCACAGTCGTCACATTATCCATAACACTAGTGTAACGTTACATTAACTTAATCGAAACGACTGATACGTATTGAAATATAAATTGACAGCCATGTCAAATCAACTTACTAGCAAGCTCGATAAATAATGCAAATAACAGAGCGTGTTACATATTTGTACAGTTCATGTTTAGTTTAGTTCAGATCGTTAATTCGCCTGGCTAACGTTACTAGAAGCTAGCTAGCGTTTGAGGACACTTGGCTATAGCAAGCCAAGGAACACTGGTTGTTCTAATCTCCTGTTAAAGGAATAAAACAGGTCAGAAAATGACAATTAGGTACGACTACGCGTTGAATGCATTACTGACAAAGCCAGTACTACATTAGTAGTAATAAGTTCCCGATTATGTTATATCACAAATTACTGTTCTTGCTAGAGTGCTAGCTACTGTTACGTTAGCTGACTTATTATCAACTCTCGTTAGACAAGTATTCCACAAAACGGCAATCAATGACATATAACAAATTATGTTTCAAACTTACCATTGTGGTACTTGAACTACAATAACCTATGTACTAAGGCAATCACAAATTCTAACAGAAAAGACAGCCACAGCCGCCCAGAGTTTCAATGGACTGTGATGTTTCCGACGTGGCAACACGACCGCTCAAAAGTGACGCTACTTCCTGGTACGGGGCGAACAGATTCCGTCGAGTCAGGGACATGACTTTAGTTCCACATGTGTACCAACTACTGTTTCACACAGATTTCCCACTAGGAGGCAGCAAACGTTCAACGTTAATTTCACCCCGCTATTTATAACACCATTTGCAAGTGTCATGTTTCCTAGTATGTTCTGAATCACTCCAGCCACCTTGTCCCCGTCATGTTCAACTGTTGGCCCTGCTTTCTTAAACTTTAAAAAAGTTGTCATACAACGCCTTTTCATAGCCTATTGTTTGTATAACTATAAATAGTCAATATGTCGAGTGTCGCCTATTACATCTCCAATCTGCTGGAAAAAATGACATCTACTGACAAAGATTTTCGGTAAGGCAGCAATCGTTTGCATGTTTGACCACGATTGTCATAATTTCTGTATTTGTCTACAGTGTTGTCTAGTCACTGTAATAGAATCCCAGAGGCCTAGTAGAGAAAAGACCTCTGTCCAAGAATAGACAAAGTGTAACAAAGATTCAGTGTTTATTATAATAACCTTGATTTTGAGTTGCCTACTTGATCTTTCCTTCATAATAGCCTAGCCAGTCTATAATATTTTTTTCTCACCCCACAAAGCATTAACAACACTACCATCTTGTAGGCTATCAAACAAGCAGATTCATGGTCCATCTGAACTTTAGAATTTAAGATAAATTGGATTTATATTCAGAGAACCACACAAGATCACAGACCACACAAAAGAGTTAACATGCCCTATTTTATGGAGATGCTAGCCTAGTCATAAAAATAGGATTAAATTCGGTCAAATTGCAGAAGCTTTTTAGTTCAAATGATCATAACTGCAGAAACCCTTTTTGCTGTATTGTTATAGTTATTTATCAATTGGGTGAACCACATGAGGGTTTACAAAAAAGTGTCAACTGCTCTCAGGCCGAGGCAATGCATGCTATACACATTTATGATAACAGAACACTGAAAATTCTTCTCCACATACATTTATGAGTGTTTTTTCATTTGTCACAATGTTGTCATGTTTCCATTTGAATGCTTACTACAAAAAAAGACAAAAGCATAGTTGCAATGTAAGTGTACTATGATATCTAACAAAACTGTGTGACAAAGAGTAATGTCATCATAACTCCATCATGACACTATATGAGTTGGGGTCATGTAAAGCCAAATGTCAAGATGATTGTACAAACAAATAATTTATAGTCTATTTCATGTTACAGTACTACAAGACATGTACCAAAGGTGTGGAATTAAGGGTAGTGTGGAATGCCTCAGTAGAATGTTTGATGTGCCCTTCAGGTTCATGGCCACCAATGACCTGATGATGGAGCTGCAGAAGGACTCTATAAAGCTAGATGAGGACAGTGAGAGGAAGGTGGTGGCTATGCTACTCAAACTACTGGAGGACAAGAATGGAGAGGTGCAGAATTTGGCAGTCAAATGGTGAGAGGGTGCCACGTCTCGTATATATCATGCTGTTAGCTACTTTAAAGCACCTCCACTAAGCTTGTACAAGTCAGCAGATCATCAGTACTTATTTTAACCTCTGAAGGTATTATAGTGAGGAGGTGCCTGGATCTTAGAGATTCTACACTTCAATCACTTGCATCATGAAATACCTAGACAACAGCCAGAATTTCAGAATTCCCTTGGGGAATTCATGACCAAGCAAATGACAAAATGTCAGACTGCCCAGCTTTGATAGATCTAAAAAAGATCTATAAATGTGACTAGCTCACAAAGTAACTCATGTTTTCATCTTGTAAATGTGCTTCCTTGATGTTAACTTCAGGACAAAAATTAAACATGCATGACTTAAAAGTAGAAAAGATTGCCCAAATGTAGACTAAATAAACTTGTATTTTTCCCTCTTACTGACATCCCCCATGTGGTTGTGCAGTCTGGGTCCTCTGGTGAGTAAAGTGAAGGAGTACCAGGTCGAGACTATGGTGGACACACTGTGCAGTAATATGGTGTCGGACAAGGAGCAGCTGCGAGACATCTCCAGCATGGGGCTGAAAACAGTTATCGCTGAGCTCCCACCAACTACTGCAGGTAGGCCACTAATGTAAAACACTTACATTTATCAGGCATTCATATAAAAGATAACTGACAGAACAGACAAAGTGTATGGGCTGTTTACAGGCCTCCTCAGTACTGACCCATGACCATGGTTTTATTGGCCCTTTACTCTAACAGTTTAGCAACAAGGTTAACTGTAATTAGTATTATATCATTAGTGTGTCATATTGGTGAATATATGTAGGTCTAGTATTGATAGTATTGATATATGGGTATAGTCATGCTAACCCTCACAACTCTCTATAGTCTAGAATGGTTACAGCCAAAGGTAGTAAGGGGACACAGGGGACACAGTGTGAGTGTATGTATGGAAAGGGTGGGAACTTTTGTCTCTCTGTGAAAGGGGAGCCTGTCATGAAAAGGTTGTGAAAAAACTGCTGTTAATAGTCAACAGTCAAAAGTAGTATTTATATTTATCAAAAACATGTCCAGTAGTCTTTTTAAAAGTGGTATTGACATACTAACTACCATTCAAGAAACCTTTATTGTTTACAGACTCCCCTTTGACCCTGTCTTTGTCTTCCTGTGTCTGCCTCTCCCAGGCATGGCCCTGACCTGTAACGTGTGTAAGAAGATCACCTCGCAGCTGATCGGCGCTCTGGGGAAGCAGGAGGATGTGTCCATCCAGTTGGAGGCTCTGGACATCCTGTCAGACATGCTCAGCAGGTATCCGTGCTGCTTAGCCCTCAGTGGAGCCAGGGACTCTTATCTGTTTCATACACACCACTTAGCCCCTTTTATATGCCAATTATTTTAGGAATGGTGCTGAATGGTCCATGCATGCGAAACATGGGCATGCGAAACATACTCCGGTTGAGGACGGTGCAGACTGAACCCTGAGCTTCTTAAACTCTCGCCATATACAGTATATTGTTTCAAAGTACCTCCTGCACTCTAAATGTAAATGAATTAGGCTTCCAAAGCAAACAGGTTTGGCAACCATTTGTTGTTCTGTATGATAATTCATCACCCCTTACCTGGGATGGTTATCAATGGCCTACCCCCATGCCCATTCTACAATTGATTGGTGTTATTTGCACCACAGTTTTCTCCCTGGCCCTGGGACCTTTGTTTGTTATCTTGATAAGATCATAATATGTGAGATTATGTGGAATATCATGTTCTTTAGTTGTATGCATGGCTCATGTTTTAGAACAGCCCTTTGTGTGTGTTAGTCCTTTTTGTGTATCTACATATGTGGGTGATTTGTTTCTTTGTGTTTGGCATCCATGTGTGTGTGTGTGTGTGTGTGTGTGTGTGTGTGTGTGTGTGTGTAGGTTGAGTGGCACTCTGAGCAGCTTCCACAGCTCCATCCTGACCAGCCTGCTGCCCCAGCTGACCAGCTCGCGCATGGCTGTGCGCAAACGCTCCATCATCGCACTGGGCCACCTGGTGCCCAGCTGCAGCCCGGCACTCTTCACGCAGCTCACCGAGCACCTGCTGGCCGAGCTGGCCCGTGGGCCACCCACTTCCAACACCCGCACCTACATCCAGTGCCTGGCCACCATCAGCCGCCAGGGAGGGCACAGAGTGGGTGAGTGAGCGCAGCCAGAAGTAATAGTAGCTTAGCCAAGGGCTTTGGCTCCTTTGTTTTACTGCTCCTATAGACAGAGCATACAGTAATTTCCTGTGTATTAGCCGCATTGTATATGCCGCAGGACAGTGTTTCATGCAAGTTAAAAGAAACATAGCCATATCAATGGCCAATTAACTCCCCCCGTGTATTAACCTCATAGCTAAAGAACTTTTGCAAAATCAATGTATAAGCCGCGACTAATAGTTGGGAAATTACAGTATCTTTTATCAGAAGTAGAGTTAAGGGTGGGTTTTTTGGGCACTGTTGTTTTTGGGTTGTTCTTGGGGGTATCAGCCTTAGTTTCTTTGATAGAATACTTTTAAATTTGGACTATGCTCCTTAGGTAAATTTAGGTAAATGTATATTAAATTAAAATAAAATGTATATATTCAATTATAATTTTCTTTGCTGGAAATGTTAACTACCAGAGGTGGCTTTAGAGAATGTCACACAGATATCTGGCTCATCCACACACAGTTTAATCCTCTCTGCCTTTCAGGGGAACACCTTGAGAAGATTGTGCCAATGGTGGTCAAGTTCTGTAATGTTGAAGATGATGAACTAAGGGAATACTGCTTTCAGGCTTTTGAAGCCTTTGTCCGCAGGTAAGGCTTTGTCTCGGCTGTTTAATACAACTTGGGTTGCAGTACAATAATCCATCACACATTATTCCACACATTATTCCATCAGTACTGGGAATAACACCACGACACACATATAATGCATCAGAATATCAAACAGGTGTTCGTAGAAACACCAGTGGGAAGGCAGAAAGCAAAACAAGAGTTGTATCCTGCTGGACAGCATACCCAGCAGTCTAGAACAGCTGGTAATCCATCATGGCAAACTAACAATCTGTTGAGCAGCACTAATGCCACAGCAGCCCTGGACATCAATCTAACGAAACAATTTATCTGTAGAGGTCATTTTGCCTTTAGGCCATCAGATAAGATGCCTGCCTGCCTCCTGCAGGTGCTCACTTCAATTTGAAACTGTCTGGAGAATCACTGTTTACAACGATGGTGCTCTTTGTTATATACTGGGATCTGCTTGCTGCTTTAGTGAGAACCAAACCCCATTCATTTTAAAAACAGCAGAAATATGTCCCCGGTTTAAAGACACAATCGTTTTTGTATCCTTTTTTTGTTCCTAAAGCATATAATCCATATTTATTTATATCTTGTTGTTTGGAAGATGCCCGAAGGAAATGTCTCCTCACATTGCCACGGTGATTAAGTTATGTCTGAAGTACATCACCTACGACCCCAATTATAACTATGATGGGGATGATGACCAAGAAGATTCCATGGAAACAGAGGAGGATGAAGATCAGGGTACTGTTCAATACCAATTTGTTTTTCTACCATGTGCTCCGACTATAGGTCATGCTTATAAAAATGAATCTGAACAGCAGCCATTTTATCCGAAAGGGTAAACAAATTAGACCTTTTAGAAGTCTCCATAAACCCCAGTACCCCCAACATACACTCACACTCACAAACATGAAAAATAATAATAATGTTTTGAGAGGGAGTCGTAGGTGTGCCTAATACATAATGTATTAACATCAACCTGGAATCTATCCTTAGAGACAGACGATGAGTACAGTGACGATGATGACATGAGTTGGAAGGTTCGGCGGTCCTCTGTGAAGTGCCTGGAGACGGTGATCAGCAGTCGCCGTGACCTCCTGGTCGACCTGTACGGTTCCGTCTGCCCCACCCTGGTGTCCTGCTTCAAGGAGCGTGAGGAGAATGTGCGCACGGACATCTTCCTGGCCTTTGTGGCTCTTCTCAGACAGACCCACCCCGTAGTGGGCGCGACGGCCGCCCTCGAGCCCGGGGCAAAAGAGGACCCCGCTGTGACCCTGCTCAAGAAACAGGTATGGAGAACTCACTGACTCCTTCAAATTCTAATCAGAGCCTCTCCCTATAGCCTCAGTAACACCAGAACTGTTCTCGATTGAGAATTGGTCTGGACATCATTGGTTGACCTCTAACTTCCAAGGGGCGTAACCAGGGGAGAAATTAAATTTAAGTTGGTACATTACACTCTTACCATATCCTTTCCAAAGTACAGCATAAACATGTTTCTTATTAAACAAAGGTTTTACATGCAGTTGTTCAGTCCATTCCAAAGAAAATACGTCTGTGTAGTTTAAAAGTGGCACTGGCACTGGCCACTGGCAGTGCCAACCATCCTTCTCTGTCAGTATACAAACCCAATCTCATACTGGATAAGTGGTTGTGATTGGTTCCTGGGATTTTGGTGATTTTGGAAATCACTTTGAATTGAAAAATTGCCAGATGGATCTGCAGTGCAAAGTCAAATGCGCTTGCACTTACATTCAAACTCATTCAGTCTCTCACTGAAGTGCAGTTTTACAACCTTGGGAGAAGGAGGTAGCCAAATGCACTTGCAGATTTTTCTTGGTTCACCCAGGCTACCTCCCTCCCCCAAGGTTGTAAAACTGAATAAGAGAGACTGAATAAGTTAGAATGTAAATATTTGAACATCTTCATATGATGTGGATGAACAGCATTTTTTCTCAGCAGTTTACTGAAAGAAACACATTCCTTTCAATGAGGTTATAAAAGTACTTACAGTGGTATGATTAGGATTCCTTTGGAATATGACCTCTGATGCTCAAATGAATTCTGCAGTGAGATTAATAAGTATCACTGAATATCAGAATGGATTCATTGAGAAACTGGTTTATTTTATATTATTAGATCTTAGGCACCACAAAACCACTGTGAGGTCTAAAATCCCTTGTCCCTTGAACACTTGAAAAACATGAATTGTTTTTTTTCTTGGATATTCAAAATGTACATTACATTACATTTGGCTGACGCATTATTAGCCAAAGCAACCTACAACATGGTAAACAGTTTAAAGCTTTTAAAAACAATTCTCCCAACAATTATAGAACAATTTAAAACAATTTAAAAGGTAGAGTACAATAGAAATGCATCAGTGCAGAAAATGCAGAAACGTGTATCAGTGAGTGCTGTTTTTATACAGTTAACTGTCAGTTCTAGTCAGGTGTAAGTGCTAACACCCAGTTAAGCTAGAACTACTTTGTATTTTGTGGGCTGATGCTGATGCTGTGACGTTTGCTTCTAAGGTGCCCACCGTTGTGAAGGCCCTGCATAAGCAGTTGAAGGAGAAGAGCATGAAGTCCAGGCAGGGCTGCTTCAGTCTGCTTACAGAGCTTGCCAGCGTGCTGCCCGGAGCCCTGGGAGAACACATACCGGCCCTCATACCCGGTAACTTCACACTCCCCTCTGCTAATATAAACAATAGATAAACAAAAGTAATTGTATGGATTGTCTGTCTCCCTTGTCAACCTTATTGACCAAATGACCATCATAATCATCTGAATCTAAAAGTTTTTTTTGTTTGTTTGTTTACATACATAAAGCCAAAATTGATCAACTTTTGTAACACCCATGAGGTGTTAAATTGTCTGTTCAGTGTTGCTTATATTTCCCTCAAGTATAAGCCCAATGGCTAGCCCCGTAGGCATTGTTATCTATACTATCATGATATTAGTCACAGAATCATGACACGTTTTGGATATCAAGTCGATCATGTCTCCATGCAGTTGATGAGTGCTATTTTGGGGATTTCACAGTGTTTTTAAGGTTACAGTATACGGCAGGTCTCTGTGGAGACGTTTTTTGTTGACATTTACATACATTTTAAAGTTTACATTTTAAAATGTCCCTGAACATGCAGGTATTGTGTACTCCCTGACTGATAAATCCACCTCATCAAACATGAAGATTGACGCCCTTGCCTTCCTCCATGTTCTCCTGTCCAGCCACGCCCCTGAGGACTTTCACCCCCACATCAGAGTCATCTTGCCACCCGTTGTCCAGTGTGTGGACGACACCTTCTACAAAATCATCTCTGAAGCCCTTTTAGTTACACAACAGGTGGTGAGGATCATCCGACCAGTGGACAAGCCCTCCTCTTTTGATGCCAAACCCTATGTGAAAGACATCTTCTCCGCCACCGTGAAGAGGCTGAAGGCAGCGGACATAGACCAGGAAGTAAAGGAACGGGCCATCTCCTGCATGGGCTACATCGTCAGCCATCTTGGAGACCAGCTTGGTGGAGACCTGCAGTCCACCCTGCAAATCTTCCTGGAGAGGCTGAAGAATGAGATCACCCGGCTGACTGCCGTGAAGACCATCACGCTGGTCGCGGCGTCCCCGCTCAAGATCGACCTGCGTCCTATCCTCACCGAGGGCATTCCCATCCTGGCTTCCTTCTTGCGGAAGAAGCAGCGGGCCCTCAAGCTGGGCACGCTGACCGCCCTCAACGTGATCGTAACCAACTACAGCGACAGCCTCAAGCCGCCAGCAATTGACGCCGTGCTCGCGGAGTTGCCTGCACTCATCCAGGAGAGCGACATGCACGTGTCCCAGGTGGCCATCACGCTTCTGGCCTGCATGGCCAAAGCCTGCCCGTCTTCTCTCTCCAAGATCAGTGGCACAATCCTCCCCGAGGTGCTCAGTCTGGTCCACTCCCCACTACTCCAGGGAGGTGCCCTGTGCTCCATCCTGGACTTTTTCCAGGCCCTGGTGCTGACCAAGTCCAGCAACATGAGTTACAACGATCTGCTGAAAGCTTTGACAGGACCCTTCTATGCAGCTAAGCCGTCGGATCTTCCCATGCATCGTCAGTCCTACTATTCTGTCGCCAAGTGTGTGGCCGCACTGTCATCGGCATGCGCAAAGGAAGCTTCTGGAATGGTTGCCAGCCTCATCCAGGAGGTGAAGAGTTCCAAGTCATCCGAGTCGGCGCGTATCCTGTCCTTCCTGTGCCTGGGCGAGGTGGGCCGCTCCATGAACCTGAGCGGTCAGAAGGAGCTCAAGAGCGTCATACTGGAGGCCTTCTCGTCGCCCAATGAGGAGATCAAGTCGGCCGCTTCCTGCGCCCTAGGCAACATCTGTGTGGGGAACCTGGAGGAGTACCTGCCCTTCATGCTGGCAGAAATCAGCAGCCAGCCCAAAAGGCAGTACCTGCTGCTGCACTCCCTTAAGGAGGTGATCAGCACCTCCTCGGCAGAGCGCCTCAAGCCACACCTGGAGAACGTCTGGGCGCTGCTCTTCAAGAACTGCGAGTGCCCTGAGGAGGGAACGCGGAACGTGGTGGCCGAGTGCCTGGGGAAGCTCACGCTGGTCAACCCATCTGAGCTGTTGCCTCGGCTTAAGAAGCAGTTGTCATCAGGTACTGCAAACTCTTTCTGTAGGTTAGATTTGGGTGGATAAAGTTCATGGAGGTTAATGCATCAGTGATATTTTTGATGTATTCATATGAGTCAACTGCCTCTTACTTTTATTCTCACCATTAAGTATTTCAAACTCCAAGATACATCTTGACCTTATTATTCCCAAGAATGGTAGCTTTTATGTTCAGGGTTAAAACATGCAGTCAAATACAACAAGCAGCTGAGTTCTCTCTTGTAGGTTCACCTCTTTCCCGCAGTACTGTCGTCACAGCTGTTAAATTCACAATCGTTGATCAGCCAGCTCCCATAGACACACTTCTGAAAGGTTGTATAGGTAAGTAATTTCTACATGACCTGTAAAATATATCTAAATGTCTTACATACTCAACACAAAGGCCTACTGGTAAACAAATGAAGGATTTGAATACTAAAGTTGGCAATCACTTTAACTAATAAATACTAACTAAAACAGCTCACAAAACATCAGTTTGCCTGTGTGATACAAGGTGACTTCCTGAAGACCCTACAGGACCCTGACCTGAATGTAAGGCGGGTTGCCTTGGTGATGCTCAACTCTGCGGCACATAACAAGCCTGTGCTGATCCGAGGCCTCCTAAGCAAAGTGCTCCCCCACCTCTACAATGAGACACAGATCAGAAAGGACCTCATACGAGAGGTGCACACTCCAGCATGCACAATCTGAAATTATGTTCTGTTAGGAGTTCAGAGTTTTGGAGGCATTTATTCAATTGAGTGTGATTTTCTGTACATTACTTTTTTCGTGTCTTGAGAATATTGATGCATTAATCACATAAGACCGCAATGGTCCTTTTTTATTTATTGTAGCTTAGTGTTTTAGAAAAAGAAAAAAAAAACGGTCAAGCAACTGCAGAATCAGTACACGTCAAAATAACCAAGTATTAAATGACAGGAATAAGAGGTTTGAAAAAGGCTTTCATTTTCCCTGTTCTTTACAACAGGTGGAGATGGGACCGTTCAAACACACAGTAGATGATGGTCTGGATGTGCGCAAAGCTGCATTTGAGTGCATGTACACACTGCTGGACAGCTGTCTCGACTGCCTAGACATCTTTGAGTTCCTTGACCATGTGGAGGAGGGGCTGAAGGACCACTATGATATCAGGGTGAGCAACAATGTCATGTTCATTTCTGTAACTTCAAGGATTATATGCAACCAAAAAAAAAAACTGATAAACTGATGAGCTTTAGTTCCTCACAATTCATCATGATCTAACTGCTGAAGAGTTGGGACACCTCCTTTGTGATAACCCTCTGGATGTTTATTCAACCACATATATTAGGGGCTGATAGAAACATACTACTCTAAACCTGGTACATTGTTCAGCCTTATGTGAGCCAGGTTCACTCCAGTGTCAGCCACCATTTGGGCCTCATGCTTCCCAGAATGGTTATTAAATAAATTATATATTTCCCTTAATGCCATGATTGATCAGTAATCAAAACTTGTCTACACTGAGGAGGATAATAGCTTACCATAATGCTCTGTCCATAATGCTCGCTTTCTCCAGATGCTGACATTCATTATGCTGGCCAGGCTGTCGTCTCTGTGCCCCAGTGCGGTGGTGCAGAGATTGGACCGACTGGTGGAGCCACTGAGGGCCACCTGCACCACAAAGGTATCATGGAGCCATTAAAAGCAGGGGCTCGAAAAGCCTCACATTTTTTAAATGTTTGTTTTACCCAGTGACTTTTTCTGTGCTGTTTGTGCCATCATGTACATTTTTTGTTCCTGACACAATTAACACCTAAACAAGACATCATTTTGAATCTACCCATACTGACTAAACGGAAGGGCGATGGCCATTTCCTTTTGTCAAGCGGACTTTACAATACATGTAAAAGTCCCCCCACCCAGTGACGATTCCCTGTATTTGCACTAGTTCCCATTTCATGTTATTTCATATTCTATAGGGGTATACTTCTTCTATACACATAAAAGGCTTGTTTCTCTTGAAATTTTGTTCAAATCTGTACTAGTGAGCACTTTTCCAAGATAATGCATTCGCCCGACATGTGACCAATCACAGGATGCTTATTAGTATGATTACTGCACATCCCGTGCCACTCTGAAATATGCCATTTTATCACATATCACAATGCCACAAGTTTTGAGGGTGCTTGTAAGTGGCATGCTAACTGCAAGAATATCCACCAGTGTGATTGCCTGTGAACTGAATATACAGTTTTCTACTAAAAAGTGTGAACGAATGAACCTTTTGTATGCATAGAAGCTTCAGAACTCACTTCAACTTGTGACAAATGTTCAGTGTGTATATGCACTGTACTGATAAAGGTTTAAGTAGAGCTGATAATTACAATACTCTTGCTCTTGCTACTTTGTGATGCACTCAGAAAATGTAACAGCTATTTATCCTCCCCCTTGTTTGCAGGTGAAGGCAGGGTCTGTGAAACAGGAGTTTGAGAAGCAGGAGGAGCTTCGCCGCTCGGCCATGCGCGCTGTGGCCGCCCTACTCTCCATCAGTGAGGTTGAGAAGTCCCCCGCCATGGTAGACTTTGCTAACCAGATCCGATCCAACGCAGAGATGGCCACCATCTTCGAAAGTGTCCAAGGAGACGCCATCTCAGGCGGGGTGGAAGCCATGGATACAAGCTAAAGGCTTTGCCAAGTTTAAAGGGTTGTTAAAATTGATGTTTCTAAGGTTTAGCATTTTGTATAGCAATGGCCAGGGTTGACCTGGGTCAAATCAATGTTTTCCCCCCATTTAGTCAAGTATGAAGCCTGGGTAGTAGAAGTTGGAATGACCGCTTTCCACAGCATTTTGAATTTTCATCAACCTGATGTAATGATTGACCTAATTGGATTTTTCATAAAATCCAATGGACATTCTTTTGGATTTTAAATGTTGTACACAAAAAGCTGAAGTGGCTTGGTGAAAAGGGCACATCTTGCTGTAGTTGTAACTTGCATCAGATAACAGATGCCTGAAGAAATTTTATATGACACGTTGTGTTAATAAAATTCTATAATTTCAAGACTAGGAGTTTGTGTGCATTTGATATAGCATATCTATATAATGTGAACATCTTAACAGTTTCAACACAGCAAACTGTTCTGTTATTTTACTGCAATTAATTCATTTTAAAGGGGTGTGGGTAACATTTTAACAGAGCTACACCTAGGCACACTACCTGTTCCGGTCATATACCCATCACACTGAACCTTACCTCTAATAAAGCAGCAATCCACACAAAGAACTGGGTTTTATAACTTTAAATTTATTGAAAAGAACAATAATGTCAATGGCCAGATTATTCGTTCTCCTCGCTGCGCAGTCTGGCATTGGGATTGGTAATCTTGACGGCCAACTGAGCTGCCCTCTCCACAATAAGCTTCCTGTTCTTTGAGGACACATTGTGGGCGATCTCTGCACAGTGGGTCCTAAAGGAAGGAGAAATGTTGTTGTTAAAGGAGCTGGACTAACTAAAAAAAGGAGTTGCTGGGTGTCCAACAGTGGTAAACCATTCAACACCACCAACATACAAGCTATGAGCAATGTAGGGGAACATGTTACTTCCCTGGATTTACCAAGCTTAGAAACCCATGAACAACATACAGATTAATCAAACAGTTTCTCAAAAGTGACAGGCATATATATTTTATGTACACAAGCAACATGCAGGGATTGAAGCAAAGAAGCATATTTTCATATCTGAAATGCCCCAGCCCAAACCTGAATTCAGGCACTGTGCCTGAACACTTCAAGCCCTGAACATGCCTGAGGCCTTCACTACTGCAGGTAGGTCTTGTCAGAAGGTAGCAAAAAAAGCACTGTTTGAATTCAAAGCAGATGGCAGCAAATACAGCCAATGCATGCTGCTCACCTGAACTTCTGATTAACACAATCATATTTTTTTCAGTTGATCAACCAATAATCTTGAATTTTTTTGTGTGTTGTGTTGCAGATTATCTTCCAGCTGTGAGCTATGGGGAGAGCTCAAGCTGGAATGGGTATCTCCTCTGCCCTGCTATCCCTCCTCTGTCAATACCCGACACTGAGTACAGACAACTCCACAGGTATGATTTGAGGAGACAGGCAAATATAAGTATCTTATTACTCCAGAACTTGACAGCAGTTCAATATACACCATGCACAATATTTCCCTTATCCAACAAGAGTAAATGCTGCCAAGACCGTATGGGAGTCCACCATTACTGTCTACTATAATAGTCTAAGCATACCAACTCATAACCATGACTAGAAACACTGTAGGCTACACTACAAAGCCACTCAAGCAAATGGCTATTCACACCCAAGCATACAACTCCGGGGTCTTGTATCTTAATTTTTAATACACTCCACAAAAACACACACTTACTTGTTGCTCATCATAAGAACTTCGAGTTCCTTGACATTATGGACAAGGAACTTCCTGAACCCAGTGGGCAGCATGTGCTTGGTCTTCTTGTTACTACCATAACCAATGTTGGGCATCAGCATCTGGCCCTTGAATCGCCTGCGGACCCTGTTGTCAATACCTCTGGGCTTCCTCCAGTTTTTCTGCAAGACACATAACAAATCTCAATTATAATTCTTAACAGAATTTCAAAACACTATACACAAGGCAATACAGATGAAACTGACAAATGCAATGTTATGTTTAATGTTTCGAACTTACCGCGATCTTGACATAGCGATCCGACTGGTGCCTGATGAACTTCTTGGTCCTCTTCTTAACAATTTTGGGTTTCGTGAGGGGTCTGAGGGCCGCCATGGTGACTGTACATTATAGACAAAAAATACAAGTTACGTCAATGGCAAGCTGACCCATTACAAACAACGCGCACAAGGCTAATGCTACGCTGTATTCTAACCAAGATGGGCAGTGCTACTTTAGCTAGTATACCACAAGCTGCGCATGAAACATTACAGTAAGTTAACCTCGCGAAAACAAGCAAGTAATCAAACTGACACTCGGCTAATTGGGGAAATAGAAAATGCAGGGCTATCCATTTACCAAACAATCATAACTAGTGCCACGTTTGTGGTGTCAGCGCTGCTTCGCAGGTAACTTTAACAAGCATGGAAAACAACTAGCAACCATTCATGCCGATGCTTGTTTAGGCAACATTGGGAGCAACGTTGAGGCTTTGAACCTTTCATTTTACACGTTCTCATGTAGTCATCAAGAATACATACAAATGTACGGTGCACTTAGTTCAAAAAGCGAGGTTAATACAATTAACATCTACATCTAACGCATCTCATCTCCAACGGGCGAGTTGACCACCACAGGCTACCGTCTAGCATATTAATTCATCTTTACGCATAGTATTTACAGAAATAACTCCTTGTTTGTGATTATTATCTAAACTAACAAGTAAAGTATTAAAGACAGTATTTTTACAACTTAAATATAAAAAGATGATAGTAGATTTCATTTGGCTCACCGTTTCGGCTGTCTCCACAGAAGACAGTACTACGGAAGAGAAAGAATTTTTGCAGGGCAAGCTGGGAAATTGTGAAACAAACCGGAAGTTAACCCCAACGTTTACGCAGGGGGGATCAAACTTAATCAGAGCCCTCCCTTATTAGTCATTCTCTGACTTAATCAAACATTGTGGAAATGTTTACTGCCAGTTTTACTCCAGTTTCCTCTCCGCGTATATTAAAACCACTATTCAAAGGGGCTACTATGTATTTTTAAAGCTACGTGTCACATGTCTATGATTTCCTCTTTACGGCCCCAGCTGGTTGGAGTAATGTACTACACTTGATAGCCAGGTTAACATTTCTACCATGATTTCTACCCAAGTAGCCTATCCCTGTCTAGACCATACCAAATAAAAGGGCTGTTGTAAAGACACTTGTGGTGTTCTTTAGCTCAGAATTAAAATTTGATTTATCAATTTAATTATGTGGTTAGCGACAATAGCCAAAGTACATTTCCCATCCTCATATAGTAGTGAGATTATAATCCACTTTGATTTTGTCAGCTTGATGTGATTTTGTGTTTGTATTTTCGTTTATTACGCAGTCCCCACCCAGAGGAAAGGGTTGTAAACTGGTCCATCTGTCTGTCCCTCTCCCTGTCGATGTGTTTGTCCACTCACATAAAAACTAGTGGTCTATTTACAGACGGGCCACACCACCATATCTCGGGCCTCCAACATGGACATCCAGATCCACACCAAGAAGAGGCTTGAATTTGGATTGACTGCTTTTGTTTTATTCCTTTCATTTGCATTAGTTGTTTATTTATATATCCTTGGGTTTCTGTCTAAATTCACTATCAACGTATCCCCGACTGGAAAGCACTTTTTGGTGCAACTATTGGTTTTGAAAGTGCAGCCTACAAATAAAGTTGACTTGACTTGGCTATATGGAAAAGTAATCCCTTTACTCTACTAGGTAAGAAGATTCCCAAACTCATTCCATCTGGCCATCCAATAATCTCCCAGTCTGTAATTGGCTGATCCCTTCCCCTCTCTACCTGGTGAGTGTTCTGGCACAAGATGCATTGCATCACCAGGGTGGTGGTGGTCTCGATAAAGCCCCCAAAACATTTTTTTAATATATAGAATTTATCTTTTATGTTGAAGTTTATGGTTCATAGCAGGTACATTTCCAAAGCACATATAATGATATCAATAAACATTACATTAAGATTAACATGAACAGTTTAAAGTAAAGGCATAAAGCCTAAATAAAAAAATCGTTGAAAAAACGTTATAAGACAATTAGTTAAATACAATGAATAAATCTTAGTCTTATATGCTTTCTGAAGATCCCCAAACTGTTGCTAGAATGAAAAGTCCTATTGACCACAGTGGGGGATTTTAATTTAATTCTTGCTGCAGAGTACCTGGAAAATCCAGACCCTGGTAGAAAGATTAAGGTTTGTTAATTATATAAAATAATATTGTGCTTTCGTGAGAACTCTGGATTTCCAGTGTAGCTGCAGAGGACACTAACAGAGGAATTGCATATTTACATATCACTACACACCACCACAGTTAGACATTTCAGTGCCATTTTACAGTAACTAACTGGCAGCACTTTTGCCAGTAAGTTACTGTAATTCAGATTTACAGTACCACTACTGTATCTCATTGTACAGTAACAGTACTGTAAACCTCCAGATAAACAGTACTGCATTGGAGTTACTGTAATTCAGGTTTACAGTACCACTACTGTATCTCAATTGTACAGTAACAGTACTGTAGACACTATTACTGCTTATTATGGTTATGGGATTTGGCATATTATAACATTTTATTTATTTACCTGTTTAACTGTATTATACAGAAGTAGCCTGCTGCTAATAAAATGTACACATCCAAACATTGAAAAATATAATCAAGTTTATTTAACTCAAAGTATACATTTCAATTCACATTTCATTTTGCCATTTGCACTCAAACAAGGAACCAGGCAAACAAAGGGGAAATTTGTTTTTGTATGTATTTTGTTGTGAGTACACATGGGCACAAAAGGATATGGGGACACATTTGTGTGTCTGGATGTGTTTTTCTGTGTGGTTTGTGTGGTTTTTTTGTGTGGTCTCACATGGAGGATGGAGGATGTTTTGGTGGTCTGCAAGTATTTTTGGTAAAATCTGATTTATCTTACATAACTATCTGACAGTCAAGTATTTAACAAAATAACAACAGCAACAAAAATCTAAAAAAAGACAAAAAGTGCCACTTTTAAATATTGGTGTATATAGTTCTGCAAGATGTTGCATTCAAATGGCATTGGTGAGTTGTCTTGGTCGTTCTTTTGGCTGTTTGCTTGAATAGCAGGAACCCCTTGAGCCCTGTGGCCATGGCGATAAGGCCATCCTTAAAAATATTTTCGTTTGCCGTAACCCGACCGACCCTGTCAATTTAGAACCGACCCAAATATTTTTTTTTTTCCCCTTTTAGTCCGACCGACTTGCCGGTTGTAAACTTGCGTTAATACCGACCGATTGTTTTTTTTCCCTCTAAACAACCAATACAAACGCAATAAAATAATATTTCTTTTAGTAGGCCCAAGTATTGTGAATATAAATTGCCTACATGCAAACGTGGCTCACTTAAAAAAAACCTGTGGCGTCATCTCTATACCATTGGTTTTACGCATGTCACACTATGGCCTACGCTTCGTTTCATTCACACAAACTGATAACGCTTTTACTTGGCACGAAGTTCTGGAAGAACTGTGGCCAGATGGTTGTGGTCTATTCAGCATTTCTCAAAATATGGGTCCGCAACATGGAGACTGCTGGTCCGCGGAGTCGTGGAGTGAAATTAGGCCCGGTGCTTCATCTGATAATTTGCTGCGCAGTTGATCAAGAAACCGCGGATCGACGAAAAAAGAAAACAAACGTTTCTGCTATCGATGTCATTAAACATGGAGCCCTACAATTAAGTGGTGGTATGAGCATTCATTCAATGCGCGTCTGCGCGAGAGGAACTGAAACTAATCGATAACGTTGGTATCAAAGCTCCGCTTCAACCTGTTGGAAGGCTATTTATTTATTTAACGAAACTTAATAGAACGACGTTGTTTTTTAGAACTTCCTTAGACACAGAGCAGAGACTGTATAATACACTGTATAGCATTGAGTATTGTATAGTCAAATTTCAATATAACGTGGCCAAGAGCTATTGTAGCCTTCTTTCTGGGTACATGTGGATGAGCCTTATGACCCAAAAGTCTGCCATGACTGGGCCTCAGGTCAAAGAAGTTTGAGAAAGGCTGGTCTATATAACCTGCATCAGAATGAGGTTTGCAATGGTGCGCCTGAAGGCACGGGTTGAAGACCCAGTCAGTTACGTCACGATATGCACATTTGTGTAAATTCATTCCTACGTAATCACCATGACCAAAATTGTACTTTTTTTTTTACTTTGAATCTTGAAAAAAAAAATATTGACCTACCTACCGACCCATTTTTAATTTTTTTTGGCTGTTACTGCAAACAAAAATATTTTTAAGGATGGCCTAAGTGTGGGGTCAGCTACGTTCGGCCAATGGCCATGGCATTCAACCGAGAGATTTAACCAGCCATAGACTCCACTAACCTCCACTGACCCGCTTCTTCATTTGGGCAGGACTAGCCTGAGTGCACTAACAATAAAAAAATCAGCTCCAAAACCTTGGGCCAAACCCTCCAGAAACTATAAAACAGTCTACCAGAAAAATATGTGTTACCCTAATGTGACATTCACACCTAGTTTGAGTGCTGCCACTCAAATTGGGTCAGCCTAGACACAAATGACGCCACTCTGTTGTTGATTGGTAAGGCCTTTCTCTTCACCAACTGTCCTGTTTTTCGGCTCACTCCTGTTTTTGTTGTACACTTAGTTCCATCCTCGGGATTAATTCTCACAAAGAATCTGGACAAGATGAGAGTAGATAAAAAAAACAAAAAAAACATTAGATACGTAATCAATATGATGAAGGTGAAGCTTTCACATCCCCTTTGGGACATGCTACAATATAATTTCAATTTTCAATTTAATTTCACTTATAGAGCGCCAAAACATTACACATGTCTCATGGTGCTTTACAGAGTCTTTATGTCACCAAACAGGCAAAATTATGATAACTGGATCACAAATAAGCAGTTATAGTTAAGTTAAAAAAACATGATACCTTTTTGGGAAAACGGATATTTGCAGTCTACCCCAGAGTTAGATATGAGGATACCATTTTCCACTCTAAGCTGGCAATGCCCTGTTTAACACTGTTAGCCCAGCTAAGCATAATCACTGGAAGTCTGTGGGACCGTTAGCATATAGCTCCCTCTGGTAGTCCTGGGAGCTTAATTCTAACAGTCCCATACACTTATAACTAAGTATCACACGCAAAAAGAACAGAATGGTATGCATTTCCTTAAATAACACTGGAGCACACTGCAAACAAGCTAATTTCCCCCTAAAAAGTGGCATGTTCTGTTAAAACGTAACTCTTGCCAAAATGCAACCTAGGGTCTTTTTGTGAATCAAACTAGTGGGGGCACTACTGTTTTGATGCGGTCATACTATGATGCTATTTTGTAGTGTACTAAGATGGCCCGACACAACATGAAACTTTGCTCGAAGTATCACCAGAGTCTCAACACATGAACTTGAGCATTGAGAACATTGTGTTCAGAGTTTACTTAAAAGAAAGGTTTTGAACAACTCACTTCTTGACTGGCAAGATGGCGGCAGAAAAACCAACTGCTAAAGTGAGTTGTTCAAAACCTTTTTTTTACAATCACTTCTTATAACACCTGTACTAATGATCTGTAGGTACACACAAATACATTATGTATGGACAACATAAGTACGTGATATTATGATATTACATATTGTTACACTGCATTTAGTGTGTAGATACACTAGATAGAACAAGGGCCGCGTAAAATAAAGTTCCTGGTACTCTATGTTAAAAACATAGAAGCTGGAAAAGAATACTGACAGGGCATCAGTGAAACTTAAGTGCTCATCCAAGACAAAGGCCACCTTCCCCTCCATGCTCACCATCCATTTTGTGGAAGTCAGTAATGTGTTCCCTGAAAGATGAAAAATACACACTTTAAAGAAATATTCTTCAGTCCTTGTACAGTAAAAACTTCTCTCTAAGTTCTGAACCATCTCTTACCAAGCATGATCAGTCGAGGTGTGATAGGAAGGTCCATGTCATTCTCAATTGAAGTTACCGTTGCAAATGTCTTAAAAAATAAAGCACAGGGTTACACTAAGAGTGACTTCTTTCATTTGCCAATAATTGGTCTACATTTTTAAAAGTTGATCTTCATTTAGCCATAATATATATTATATTAGGTTGCGAGCTAGAGGGCCTTACAATGAAAATCAAGTGGACAGCATATACATTTTGGCCTCTTTTATTAATAGAAAGCTAATTAAACCACTCAAACCATACATTTTCTAAAAGTTTATGTTCTCTAGATGTGATGGCGTTTTTGCCATTTCTTATATGCAATCTCAAATGAGCGCACAAGGACGCAAAGTTGTTCGACACATAATCGCATCCCTGAACATTGCATCTGATAGTGTCACGGTGTTGAAGCGCTACGTTTTGTGGGGATTCGTTAGGAATGTGATTTCTATGCATGTGCGATCTCAAGGCAGAACATGTTCTGAAATTACCAGGGCACTGTTCTATGCCACACCGAAATCTGAAGTTGGCCAAATTTCGATGGGTTTTTGCGTGGAAACAAAACGTTTTCAAGTTCACCGTTTGATGAGGACAAATCTTGCAATAATACATTTTGTAACCACACTACATTTGCAAATGACACGAAAGCTGATTAAAACTATTCGAATAACTTACAAGGTTAGCCCATGCACGCAAAACCATGCACGTCTAACGAGACTAATCTTCTGCACTGCGGTAATATTCTGTGTTGCGTTGGTCTACTTTCCCGGGCACAAGCCTAATGCCACACCCACTTCTCCCGAAACTCAGAAAGATGGATACATTTTGTGGGAAAATTCAGCTATACAGACATGTCCAACAATATCCCGCCCTGCCTAAAACCATGCAGCTAGCTAGCTACTCTGACCTAACACCTTTGCCCTATCAACTACTCGAACTTTCATTGAAAATAAATATGAAGCAAGGCTAAACACTTGTAAGCAAAGACATGGGCTTTAATGTAGACAACACAGAGATGATTATTATAACGTTACCTAGATCGCGCCCTCCTGCAAGCTAGCACCTAGAGCTAACTGCTGGCTAACTTCACATGCAACCCTGTAAACCATTCGGCGCTATCCAGTCCAAACCAATTACTTTGTAAAGACTAAATACTAAACAAAATAAACACACAAAACCACAAAGCCCATTGGCATTCTGGTGCTACCAATCACTGAAATGGGGTAGCCTAAAGCTAGCGTTAGCTAACGTTACTATGACAAACACCTAGCATGCTAGCAGCTAAACTCAATAGCCAGAGCAGTTGCCAATTTTAATAAAACATCGGGAACCGGGAATATAAAACTAGGTTTCAGGGCAGGACAGGACAGGCTATCAAAAACGGGGTTGTCTGAACTAGTCACCGTAGAATCTATCATACATTGGCTATAACGGTAGATAGCTAAGCTGTATGAATGTTAGCAGGTGTGTTCGCTGAAAGTTTATGGTAGTGCTATATTATATCGGTTGCTATTTCAACAAAAACTAAAATGAAAAGAAGACCTGGTGGAGAAGGTTTTCATGTGGCTGTTTTGTTAAGGTACATACCTTTTTGTCCAGTGCTCAACCAGTCAAGTGTCCATGGTGCAGCGCTCTCAATCAAGTGGCGAAATAGCATCCTTTGAGATGAAGGGCACTTGCTTGGGGTCGCAGGTGACGTAGGCTACCGCATTTTGTTTTTTAAATGGTAACTTACAGCAATTTTAAAAAAACCTGGTAACTTACCACACTTATTACGCAAAATTCCCCATACATACAGTAAGTTACTGAAATAATCATTTAAAGTATTTTACTGTGTGATATGAAGTAAAGTACTGTAGAAATTGCTGAAATGTCTAACAGTGCATTTCAATCTATAGGACACACATCAAAGAGGCAATCATTTTAGCCACAGGCTATGCCAGAGATATTTTATAGGGACACAGTGGTGGGCATATAGATATAATTGTGTTTTTAACCTGATTTAATAAGCACAAGATGTACCGCGAAATGGTACAAAATATTGCCACTCGGTCCAGCACATTCTCTCCGCAAAAATAAATCACTGTCAATTTGTCTCCATCTACTCCAGCCTCTTGCAACTTTAGTGCATGTAAATGAGTGTGTGCATAGTGTGTTTGTTTTTGTGTATGTGTGCTTCTGTGTGTGTGTGTGTATGTGTTCGCTTGTGAGTGTGTAGGGGTAATGGGGTGGGCGTGTGTGTGTGTTTATGTGTGTGTGTGTGTGTGTGTGTGTGTGTGTGTTTCTGTGTGTGTGCGTGTGCCTGCTTGCCTGCATTAGGGCATGAGTCACAGGAGGCCGTCAACATTCTCACTATATTTTTCTGAAAGCTACATATCTCTGCAGTATAAAATGGTATGATAGCAAGTTGGATCTTGTAGCTTTGTGGCTGTATAGGCCTTCAAAGTTGACCACCATTGATTTTCAGAAAAGGAAATTCAGCCTAGTGGGTTTTTTTTTTGTTAAACCACTCATAAGAGCCCAGAAAATATTCCAAGCCTCATTATTAATGATGCATATATGGTGTTTGATGTTTGCATACATAATTTGAATCATTATGTGAGTTTGCTCTTCATTTTGGTTGATAAATTTATGTGTAAAAAAACATAAATTTGAGCAACATCTTACAGCAATACCTGAATGCAGACAACCTTATTGATCATTATCTATTACTTTCAGTTGAGAGTTGAAATTAATGTTAAATTATGACATACATAAGTCTGCAGTACAAATGTTTTTTAATTGTAGCTGAAACGGATCTTAAATCTATTCATCAAATTCATCATCATACTCTTCACATACTCACTTCTTCACTTTGTTCCATACTTGGCTGATTGGCACAATTCATCAGACGAGAGACGACACAAGTCAGTGCATTTCGACCGTTGCAATATGACAACTTGCAAGAGAAGTCTAACACAGCCTGAGGAGCTGCACGCTCAGGCCACTCATGACTCCCACACGGACACTGATTCATGCCTCCTCTGTTTTGGACTGTATCAACTGTATCAACTCCAACATCAACAGTGTCACCACCCTCAAACGGATTACGACTTTCCCTAATCAGAAGCCATGATGAACAGTGAGGTCCGACTCCTGCTGAAGCCACGAGACATCGCATTCAGATCAGGTGATGCTCAAGCCTATAGCTCATCCAGGGCTAACCTGAAAAAAGGCATCAAGAAGGCCAAGCACAACCACAAGCTAATCTATAGATTGAGATAGATAGATATATAGATAGATCGATAGATAATTTATTGATCCCCAAGGGGAAATTCAAGGTCTCAGTAGCATACAGACATCACACACAACATGCAACAGCACAGAATCATTTCAAGAACAACTCTGACCCCCGACGCATGTGGCAAGGTATCCAGGCTGTTTTTAGTGGCAGGCTAGCACATACCGTTGACTTGCGCTAGCCTAGCACCTGCGAACTCTGCAAATAGAAGGACTGGATGAAACGTGTTGAAAACGGTCTCCACTGATAAATATCACACTTGCTTACTTGGAAATGAGGTCCTATGTCCAAAATCCTGAACCACCCCTTTAAGTCCCATTGTACCGAATTTTGGTTGCAGTTCCACCAGATTTCCACTGGGGGCGATCGCCATGAGTGCAGAATGAATGGAAGTCAATGGAGCTAGACGGCTAAATTTGTCTCTTTCACCTGATTGTCGTTGACAAATCTCAGATTTGATTGTAGTTTGTATAACTTCAACATGGGTTATAGGTCAAAAGTTGAATGAACGAGTACTTATGTCCTTTTGATTTCTTACAGGTTGGGTCGTTGTTGCCCATAACACGCTAGCATTGTGCTAATGAATGACGTCATTGACACGTTTGAAAGGCTTTTTAGAACAATTAAGTGACTTTAAAAAATATAATACTCAACCAAGTGTATTTTCTTTACCTCCCCTTTCGAATACAATATTCAAATTACTCGCATTCTGCACTTGTGGACGAGCGCCCTCATGTGGAACTACAGGAGGAACTGCACCAGTTCAGAAACCGGAAGTTTTCCGAGAGTGGCAGTTCTCCCCTTATTAGACATTCTCTGGTGAAACTAAGGTCTAGCTAGCCTATTGGTGGGTTTAATTGAATTTGAGTAATAGGATACGCAACCATTTACATCTGAGATAGTTTGTAATTCCTGTAGAGCTCACCAACATTATAGATATGATACAAGACACTTATCTGCTATAATCCAAGATAGATTTTCTTCGAGTTTTTGACCATTTATTTTACCAAATGACATGGGAAACATAATTAATTTCATCCACATATTCTTATGCACCATGCCAAAGATGGTTGATTACGAAGATACTTCATGAGAGGACATTTCCTATCCCTGGAAATTTATGCAAATAGGGTAGCAGTACACGCCCCCGCACATTTATGCAGTGATCGGGCTCTCTTTTTAACATTGAGGTCTATGGCAGAATCCAAGAATTTCCCAGAATTTGTCAAAGCCTTATTTTTCTGTGCAATGGATGCACATTTCGGACACGGTATCATGATCTCCAAACCCTCCTCCCTATTTCAGTAGAATGTCGTGATAGTATGACCCTCCAGTCGGGAGAAAATCAACATTAATGAAGGTGTACACCAAGTTTATTTTGTACTTCGGCTTGTCTGGTGTGGAACCGAGGCGTTCAAACGTAAGTCATACACGCTGTGTACTGTGCAGGCGGGAACTGAACCAGAGCCCGTCTCTGACTGAACTCCACTTTGCCCTCATATACATGAACTAGGACGACCCATCTTGCTACGCATTCATTATCTTTGACCATGCACTACAATGCTACTAAGTTAGCTTAAAACCGTGAGAATCAACCAAGCGTCACGGGCCGTCACGGCATTAAAGTGACAGGCACTCAATTCGACTTGCACAGCACCAATACAGTGTAATGACATGAAAGAGAAGTTTATATAGTTTATACAGTGCTGTGCAAAAGTTAAGACACCCATGCTGAAATTGACTAAAGGGAGGAACAAAAAACATATTTTGCCTTTTTTAAAAAAAAAATAGGACATCAATTATTTTTTAATGTATCATCTATCGTAAATAAATAAATGCTATTATATATAAATGTCTTAACTTATGCACAGCACTGTATATTCTAAATAGTAATAGTTTGTACAGTGGCCTACAGTGTACCGTTGTACAGTGGCTAATACTAATAATGTAAATGAAAAAGGTGAAAGAAAAACATGAATAATCCTGTTCAAGTACTGCAATAATCATGCTTTGTAAATGCTTGTGTTGATGGTTATGTCATAATTTGTAACTCAATCTGTCCATTCCATCTGACATATTTAATCTGTCACTAGCCCAGGCTGTCCCCGCGTGCTTTAAACCCACCTCCATCGTGCCGGTACCAAAACACTCCACTGCAACAAGCCTTAATGACTTCCGTCCAGTTGCACTCACCCCCATCATCATGAAGTGCTTAGAGAGGCTGGTCCACTCCTGGCCCATCTCAAGACCTGCTTACCACCCTCACTGGACCCCTTCCAATTCACCTACCGTCAGAACAGGAGCACAGAGGATGCTATCTCTACGACACTTCACTCTGCCCTGTCCCACCTTGACAATAGCAACACCTATGAGGTTGCTGTTCATTGACTTTAGTTCAGCATTCAACACCATGATCCCCTCCAAACTGTTCACCAAACTCAGAGAACTGGGCATCAATACCTCCCTCTGTAACTGGATTCTGAATTTCCTAACCAACAGACCTCAGCCTGTTAGGTTAGATAATCACACCTTCTCAACCACACCCTGGACACCGGTGTACCACAGGGATGTGTGCTGAGCCCTCTCCTCTACTCTCTCTTCACCTACGACTGTACAACTGTACATGGCTCTAACACCATTGTCAAGTTTGCACTATGGTACTATGGTGATTGGTCTCATCAGCAACAACGATGAAACGGCCTACAGGGAGGAGGCCCAGCACCTTACATCATGGTGCACTGACAACAACCTGGCTCTCAACACCAAAAAGACCAAAGAGCTCATTGTGGACTTCAGGAAGTCTAAAGCTGGCTCATCAACAGGACTGAGGTGGAGCCTGTCACCAGCTTAAGTTCCTGGGTGTCCACATCTCTGATGACCTCTCTTGGACCCTCACCTCTACCCTGATCAAGAAGGCTCACCAGCGTCTTTTCTTTCTGAGGAGACTAAAGGTCCACCTGTCTACCCAGATCCTGTGAACTTCTACCCCTGCACCATCGAGAGTGTCCTCACCAACTGTGTCACAGTTTGGTATGGCAACTGCTCTGCCCACAACCGAAAAGCACTGTAGAGGGTGGTTAAAACTGCCCAACGCATCACCGGTTCCTTACTCCCCTCCATCGAGCCAATCCAGGGCAAGCAATGCTTGTGTAAGGCGCGCAGCATCATCAAAGACTGTTCTCACCCCAACCACAGACTGTTCTCCCCACTGCCCTCCGGGAGGCGTTACAGGTCTCTCCACAACCGAACCAGCAGGTTTAGAGGAAGCTTCTTTCCTGCGGCTGCCACCTTTCTGAACTCTAACTCTGCATCCCGGTGACAACCAATCAACTAAGCCCAAAAAAATACTTTTTAAAAAAAACAATGGTTCAGTGTCATCCTTTAGGGGCAACATGCCCACCAAGTTTAGTGCAGCCCGGTCTTTCAGTGTCCTGGGAATCGTTGATCGTTGACGCAAATTTACTGAAAAAAAATAAATAAATAACTGACAAATTATATATATATATATATATATATATATATATATATATATATATATATATATATTTTTTTTTTTTTTTTTTTTTTTTATTGCAAACACCATTGACATTACAGAAAATGCAACACTACGACATGCACAAGAATACTACATAAGACAAACAGATGTACATTACACAAACACATACTGTAACTTAACAAGACATCACATTGACTTGGCTTATTAACACAACATAACATCATTAACAGAAAGGCTAAGGATGATTTGCGTCCAGGATGATTACAGATATGATTATCAGGGATGAAATTAATGACCGGAATGAAAAGAAGGGGGAATGGGGGGGGGGGTGCGGATGGGAGCTCTGAGAGTGTGAATGAGTTGGTGTTGGGATGGGGGTGGGGGTGGCTGGGTGAGGGGTAGTGAGTGTGTGAGGATGTGTGTGTGTGTGTGTGTGTGTGTGTGTGTGTGTGTGTGTGCATATGTGTAAGGCTGGCTTGCTGTTGGGCCAGGAGGAGAGAAGCTGGAACACAAAGAGGGAGGGTTTCAGAGGAGAGGAGTTGTAATTATTCTGTTAAAGATAAGTGTAATAATAAGAATAACTGATTGCCTGACTGATTGACAACCTGGGCACCCATTAAAGGCCACAGTTCCATCCAGCCCCCGCAGTTACACGACGACGAGCTGACAGGGGAGGACCTGCGTGCCACCCATCCCCCCAGGCCCCCAGCATATGCACACATCCCCCACTACCACGACCAACCACCTCACCCCCAGACCTCCACCCAACACGCCACTCTTGACCTAAATATGTATGTGAATGGCTAGGTTGAGGGCTCTATCTAGTGTGTAGCATTAAAATTAGTGGGCATGCATGGTGAATATCTGTCAGGATTTCCCCATGCACACCACACTTACCCTGTGTAAGATGTATGCCTCTTTTGTAATCTGTGCATTAAAATAAGTGAGGCATGCAGATAGACACCTGATGAGGCATCTACCTGCACTCCACTCTTACCCTAGCCTGTTTTGTAGTTTTGTTTATGTTTGATGAATGTCACCTAACATGTAGTGCAATTAAAAGAGAGTAAACCGTGCTGTGTGCTTCCAGGACAAGGCGTGTGCATGAGCGTATGAGGAGGGTGCACAACGGGGGCCCAGGGCCAATAGATAACCCACAAGACCCAACCTATGCCAAACCCACACAGCGACTCGCCAGGACCGAGTTTCCCAAGCCATCCAATGGGGCCCCGGCAGAATAACGATGAGAGAGGCAGAGAGAAAAAGTGAAATTAATAAAGTTATCAAAGTTATCATTTTAGCCAATTTATGTGCAGTGAAGTGAAATCTGTGAAGAACCTTGTATTATATTAGTTGTAGATTACTATTCTTTGTCATGAGGTAGATGTTTTTGCACATTTTGGTCCAGAAGTCGGCACCGGGAGTAATTGATAAGTCTGATTCCCATTTGTGATATGGCAGGCCAATTGTTTTTCTGAACGAGATATAATTTTGTAAATTTGGGAGAGTTTTTTTTGGGAGAGGGAATATTAAGCAGCTCTGAGATTGGTGGGGGAATGTCAAGGTTAGCTGTCTGGATGTTAATTTTTCCTAGGATAGATGATTTAATTTGCAGGTAATGTAAGAAGTGTTTACTCTCGATGCCGTGCTTCTCGACCAAACAGGAAAATGAGGCCAGATTATTGTCTTGAAGAATGTGTTGAAGGTGAGTGATGCCCTTTCCCATCCATGTGTGAAAGTTAAGTGTTTTTTTATTGACGGTGAAATCTGGGATATTCCAAATCGGGGGGCGAATTGATGGTGCTATAGGTGAATCAGTGATGTGGTAGAATCTCCACCAGGCTGTCAGAGTAGATGAAATTGTTGGGGCTTTGAAGGATGGATGTTTTTTGATTGACTGACTGCAGAAAGGGAGATGTGTTGTCTGAGGGGGTGGGGTGTAGCCATTTGTAAATGAAGTGGAGCTGGTTGGCCAGGGCATAGTGCTGGAAGTGTGGGGCCTCTAGTCCTCCCAGTACTTTTGGTTTTTGGAGAGTGGTGAGTTTGATCCTTGGGGTCTTATCTTTCCAGTAGAATTTAGTGATTAATGAATCGAGAGACTTAAACCAGAGTGGGGTGGGCTGGGTTGGAATCATAGAGAGTAAATAGTTTATTTTGGGCAGTATTGTCATTTTGATTACTGAGATTCTGCCCATGATGGATAATGGGAGGTTCTTCCAGCGTTGAAGGTCATCATCTATTGAAGTGAGTAAAGGGGAATAATTTAGGCTAAATAAGTCTGACAGCCTGGGGGAGACTTTTATCCCTAAGTAAGTGATATAGTTAGTGCAGAGTGGAATAGGTGAAGAGTTGGCCGTCATTCCAGCTGTTGGGATGTAATGGGAGAACTGCAGATTTATTCCAATTGATTGAGTATTCAGAAATGTTAGAGAATGTGTCAATGAGTTTGATGGTTTCTTCTACTGATGTTGTGGGGTCTTGAAGAAAGAGAAGAATGTCGTCAGCATAAAGGCTGATTTTGTGATGCATATATGGAGTCTGGACACCTTTGATGAGGGGGTTCTGACGGATGGCAGCTGCTAGGGGTTCAATGAAGATTGTAAATAGGGAGGGGGAGAGTGGGCACCCTTGTCTAGTTCCCCGGTGAAGAGTGAAACTTTGTGATGTTAGTCCATTGGTGATTACTGTGGCTGAAGGAGAGGTGTAAAGAAGTTTAATCCAGTTAATGAACGACTCCCCGAAGCCAAACCTCCCTAAAGTGGAAAATATGAATTCCAGTTCACCCTATCAAATGCTTTTTCTGCGTCCAGAGTTGCTATGATGGTATTATCTTGAAAATTTGTGGAGTGATACATTATATTAAACAGTCTGCGGGTGTTGGTGGATGAAATTCTGCCTTTAATGAAGCCAAATTATATTTAAAGAACATGCATTATTATCATTTTTCTTTCTTTTACTTTTTTTGTAGAAGGGGGGCATTTGGTGACCCTGTGAAGTAATGTTAAGTAATGAAGTAATGTCTTATGGGTCGCCAAAATCTAGATCAGAGAAAGACGGTTACAGTATGTTTCTTTTTATTAGGCTGGACCACTGTTGACGGACTCTATAATCCATCTCAATGTTTGATCATCAAAATACTAACTGGCAAAGGAATTGGACACATAGAGAGCAGGAAATAAGGAAATAAATTAGATGGATGAAAAGGTTAACCAAAACAGTGTGAGGACTGCCTGAAATGTAAGCCTGACCTCTGAGGTATTTGCCCCAAGTCTCTGCTTTGTTCCAATGAGCTGAACCTGCTTTGACATGTTGGATCCATGCGACTCCTCTGGAATGATGGTGCTACAATAAAAACACATTAGTCTTAGCTGAGCTGTGTAGCACAACTTCCCAGAATCATAATGACTGAAGATGTATATGAACATAATAGTAGCCTACCAAGTACAACCCCAAATCAGAAAAAGTTGGGACGTTGTGTAAGATGTGAATTAAAATCTAAATGTAATAATCTGCAAATCTCGTAAACTCATATTTAGCAGCAAAAAGGACACAGACAACATATTAAATGTTGAAAATGAGAAATTTAACTATTTCATGGAAAATATATGTTCATTTTGAATTTGATACTAGCAACATGTTTTTAAAAAAGCTGGGACGGGGACAAAAAATGCTGGAAAAGTTGTGTAATGATAAAGAAAACAAAAGGAGGAATATTTCACAACTCAGGGAAACTGGCAATATGACTGGGTATGAAAAAGAGCCTCCTGGAGAGGCAGAGTCTCTTAGAAGTAAAGATGTAGGGGTATTCATCACTCTCTGTGTAAACCTGTGTGGACAAATTATGAAACAAAATTTTAATGGTTCTTAACATTAAATTATGAAGTATTTGGGGAGTTCATCATCTACAGTAATATCAATAAAATATTCAGAGAATCCGGATAAATATTTGCAAACAAGGGATAGAGCTGAAAAACAATATTAGATGGCCGTGGTCTTTTAGACCTCAGATGGCACTGCAGACCTGTTTCTGTAAAGAAATTAATTGAATGGGCTCAGGAAAACTTCTGACAACCATTGTCTATGAGCACAGTTTGATACTCAAAAAGTTCAAAAATGCTACTTTACCATGCAACAGCCAAAATTGTATTAGGTATGAGGTACAGTAATATCAAAAAAGGTCCTGTGGTTAGACCAATCAAAATTTGCCATTATTTTTGGAAATCATGGACTCATCTGGGCTAAAGATGAGATGGCCTATCCAAATATCCAACCCATCCAACTTGTTTCAGTGCTCAGTTCAAAACCTAAAAAAAAAAATCTGACGGTGTGGAGGATTTTCTAAAATAGAGAAAGAGTCCAGGTGCTACAGGTGTGTCATCTTCTAGGCATGCCAAATTTCTTACATAGTTATTGTAGGCCTAATCACATTGAATGGTACGTCAAATACCTTTGCCTAATGGAACATAATAATAATAATAATAATAATAATAATAATAAAGCTTTATTTGTATAGCACCTTTCATACACAGAATGCAGCTCAAAGTGCTTTACATTTGAAGCATGTAACACAATAATAGTCAGTCAGTCATTATCAATCACTTTTCTTTGCTGTTTATGATATACTCAGCAACATATCAAAAATATAGAAAATGACGTCATAAGACTGGCAGCCTTAACCCTCTTACCCCCCACAAGCACGCCACATGGCAACTGTGGCAAGGAAAAACTCCCATATTCCAGGAAGAAACCCTTGAGCAGAACCTGACTTAATAGGGGAGCCCATCTGCTTCTGGCTGGCTGCCCCCTCAATAGTAGCAGATGTAGAATAATCTGAAAATGTAGTCTACAGGATAAGATGAGTTAACTAAAAGCTTTCCTGTACAGGTATGTTTTCAGATCTTTTTTAAAAATATTTACTGAACTCGCCTGCTTGATGTACAGAGGCAGGGTGTTCCATATGTAGCAGGTAGACCTTCTCTGCCTGCTATTTCCCCATAGCACCTGGAAGTGCTAATGAAGGGGGCGGGGCATAGGCATTTGAGCAATCTGGCGCCAGTGGAGTGCTACTTAAGAGGGGCAGTAGCCAGTAGCAATGTAGACTCCACTGGTGTAGCCCCTGCCTGCTACCGTCGGGTATGCTGTCTCCCCATAGACATTTGTGGTTTTATGTTATGTATATTGTGGTGTGTTCTTTGTTTAATCTTCTGTGTTCTGTTCTTTTAGGCAGCAGTCATGCTGATGGGGAACATGGGTCGTGCTGCTGTCTTGTCTTGTCTTGTCTTGGTTTTGCTTTGGTTATTTTGTTTGGTTTTTGTGTTGCCTGTCTTGTCCTTCTGTTTGTAACTTTCATCTTTATTTAGTAGGGAGGTGGCTCTGAGGGGGGTCTAGTTTAAGCACGTGTGATGTTTTTGGTGTATTCCTTGTAGCTTTACTGTGTACCTTTGCTGTGTAACAGGTGAACCTTTCTTTATGCTTGCATGGTATTGGTCTGAATTTCCATAGTTGCCACCCTCAGATCTCCACTTCCCTACCTTTGTCTTAATAAATGTTGTTTTCCTGTAATTCATGTCCACTGTGTAGTTACGAACCTCAAAGCAGTACAATCTCTCAAAGATTCCCTGATGCACTAGGCCTCAGGGTGGCGTAGTCAGGCTACTGTGATTGGCCCCTTTGGCCCTTCCTAGGTACCACCCTGTTACACATAGTTTGGGGGCATAATGGATAAACGCAGCTTCTCCACTTTGTTTGTGGAGCACTTTGGGTACGATTAAAAGATTAGAATTGGATGATCTAAGTTTCCTTTGTGGTTGATAAGATATTAAAAGCTCAGAGATATATGAAGGTGCTATGCCATTCAGAGCTTTGTAAGTAATTAACATAACCTTAAAATCAATTCTATAGGAAATAGGGAGCCAGTGCAGTTCAGCCAACACAGGGGTGATGTGTTCTCTCTTCTTAGTCTTAGTTAAAAGTCTAGCTGCAGAGTTCTGTATGAGTGCCAATTTCTTTAGATGTTTTTGGGAAGACCAGTGAAAAGTGCATTGCAGTAGTCTAACCTGCTAGTGATAAAGGCGTGAATTAGTTTTTCTGCATCTTGTTGAGTTAAAAAGGGCCGCACTTTGGCAATGTTTCTCAAGTGGAAATAGGCTGTCTGAGTAACTTTACTGATATGGGGCTTAAAACTTAACTCTGCATCTAAGATGACACCGAGGCTTGTTACTTTTGGTTTGACCTGGTGTGCCAAGTTCCCCAGATTACTAAGAATAATATCTCGCTTTAGTTTTGGTCCAACCAGAAGTACCTCTGTTTTGTCATCATTTAGTTTCAAAAGTTTTTGCTCATCCACTGATTAATGGAGGTTAGGCATGCAGTGAGGGAGCAAAGGCCATCTGGGTTAGTTGGCTCCACAGAAAGATACAATTGGGTATCATCTGCGTAGCTGTGGAAGTTTACATTATGCTGACTTATGGCGTTTCCCAATGGAAGCATATATAGAAAAATAGCAGGGGACCAAGGCAGCTCCCTGGGCCACACCAAAAGGCAAGTCATGTTTTTCAGATACATGATCTCCTAGACTGATATAAAAATCTCTGCCAGTAATGTAGGTTTGAAATCAGTTTAGAGCATTATCAGAGAGACCCACCCACTTCAAGGTGGTGAATTAGGATGCTATGATCAATGGTGTCAAATGCCGCACTCAAATCCAGAAGAATAAGGATTGAGACTTTGTTTGAGTCGGGTAGCTAGTCTGAGATCATTGACTATTTTTACTAGAGCCGTTTCTGTGCTGTGATTTGATCTAAAACCTGATTGGAATTTTTCAAGGATACTGTTTTCATTGAGGAAGGTATTTAACTGATTACAAACAACTTTTTCAAGTACTTTGCTCAAAAAACGATAGATTTGATATAGGCCTGTAGTTGCTCAGATTGGTATGGTCAAGATTTGACTTTTTTAAGTAAAGGTTTCACAACAGCGGTTTTAAAAGCAGTTGGAAATATACCTGTTTCTAATGAGGTATTTATTACCTTGAGAAAAAAGGGAGCTAAGCCATCATATACTTTTTTTGAGGAATGTAGTAGGGATTGGATCTAAAACACATGTTGAGGAGCGGTTTGAGTTATAATTTTACCAAGCTCAGATTGAGTAATAGTGCTAAAGGACCTTAATTTTGGGGGGGCTGTTTTTGGGTGTACTATCAAACATATTACTTGTGTTACCAATAGCCTCCCTTATAGAAATGACTTTGTTTTTGAAGAAGTCTGCAAATTCTTCGCATCTTAGAGAGGATGCCTGACTGAGTGTATCAAAAGGTGTTTGATGCAATAGCCTATCAATGGTAGAGAACAACACCCTAGAGTTTCCACTGTTTTCAGCAATTACCTTAGAGAAGTGGTTCCTCCTCTCATTCCGAATAGCTCTATTATAATTTGCAATTTTTTCTTTTAGAATGGCACGGTGAACCTGTAACTTAGTTTTTCTCCATGTTCTCTCAGCTTTCCTACATGATCTTTTTAGATCATGGATATTTTCGTTCATCCAAGGTGTCAGTTTGCTACAGGGTCTTTTTTTAGTCTTTAAGGGTGCCACTCTGTCAAGCAGAGCGCCTAATTCACGATTGAGAGCCTCTACCATTTGATCAATGGGATGATGTAAAATATCTAAATTTATGGAGTCTATAAGAGCTATGAACTGCTGTTCTGCTCTAATGTCCAAGAGTCGCGATTTGATTGCAATTTCGGGATGAATTTTTGGAGTATGTAGTACTATATTAAAAGATACACAATGATGATCAGACATATTTATATCATTTACTGATAAGTCTGTGACTTCTATCCCATGTCAAATACATTTTATTTCAGTTGTATGCACTGCTGTGGATTGAAAAAAATGGTTTATCAAATATTTCAATTGCGATTGGAGGCGGATCCACTAGGGGCTAGTGCTACCAAAGATTGTTAAGGCGGAGCTACATTCCAGCCTTAAGTGGCCTAGCCTTTTCCGAGCATTGGAATCTGTTGTGAGACCTTGCCTTTAGAATCATTTCATAATGTTTACTCCTGGAGGTGGAGGTGAGTAGGTCCACTATCTCATTTTCTTGCCAATGGTTCTGAGCTCACTCATGCAATAGTCTTGAATCATGATAGAATAGCCTACGGTAGTGATTTCTATTGTAACGGCACACTTGTGGTCTGCGTCTGCGTCGCATGTTAGCCAAACAAAATATTTGGATTGATGATGAAAACGAGTCATTTTGTAGGCCTAATCATATTCATATCTCGCCTGTCATAACTTTGGGAACAGTTTAGCCTAGTGTAACGTAGCCTACTACGAGCCTACTAGGCACGACATAGGCTATCGCTTAATTGGCAAAAAGTTAATTCTCAAAGAGGTGGCATGTCGCCCATTAATAAGGAATGTACATGAAAATAATTGTTTTGTCTTTTATTTGCCTTGATATATGGTAGGCTACCAGAAATAGTAATCGCCTACTGTTTTGACTATCTGATTACCCGTTACCAATGCCCATCATGCCCGTACGACGACCACTCCTATAACAAGGCTATTCTTCCAACGAATTCTTTTCTCTTTTTTTTTCAGATTTCAGTTTTTTCTTACTTTAAGGTTTTCATGTGTAATAGTGGATTACTTAAAACAAACGTTGAGAGCTAGCAAATAAATTGGCTTGGGCTTGGCTTTGATTTCTGCATTAGCTGCTATCATGTTACATGCGTGCATAGTTACAGCTTTCCAAGGCAACTGCATGCATGGAAGTGTGTCAGGATGGATGGCCTATATATAACTTCTCCATAATTACAATCCATTTCTGAAGTTTACTTTTTGCTGGCTTGCAACGTTTTCATGTTTTATACTGTTTGAGTAAAGCTGGCTAGATTTTTACTATTGTTTGTACTATAATTTGTGATAGTTGATGAGTCAGGCTAAGCAAAATTTGCCATCAAGCTTGAAAACAGAGGATTAGGCCAGAGACTTTCTACTGTGGAGACACGGCACTTAAAAAATACTCCATAGAAATGTATGGGGCTAGTTTGTCACGCCGAGGGAAAGTGAAGACCAGCGCCCCAAGTGGTTGCGTTCCTATCGAAGAGCAGCTCCAATGTTAAGTCCCATTGACCTATTTTAAAAAAAAAAAACTGTGAAGCCAAATCAGCGATCTTATCCACCAAAAATATTTTTCAGTGTCTATACAGTAATAATCTTCTAACTGTGAAAATGTCAGACCATATTTTGCCTTATTTAAAAAAATCGAAATGGCTCCTTTTGTTTCATAAACGAACTACAACAAAGCGATGTGACTTTACCCTTCGACGTTACTCACGGTAGCATGGTTTGTTTATTAGCCTGGTTAGCATTGCCACTTAACACTTACTGCCAGCTCTTCATGCGAGTAGAAGCACAACACCAGTTATGCAGACATAAAGGTTATCACCACGCGGTTTACATCACCTTCCGTTATTACAAAAATATGTAAGCCAGTTAAGCAAATTGCTGTATTGATCAGTTAGAGATTAAGCGCCCAAACCTGTGACGTCACATGCAACTGTAGTTTGTTATCACCATGTTACGACAAAAACTCAAAACAATTCAACTGATCCTAAAAATAAGGTATGACCACTTGAAGCAATAGAGGTGACCCCAGTGCCTAACATATGGAAAGCATTAAATTAAGATCCCAATGTGCACCGAGATATATTTTTTCTAAAAAAAAATCCCATCCCCTCCGCTAAACTCTAGGAACGCAACCACTAGATGGCGATGAGATTACTTTCCCTCTCTATATGGCCGTTGTCTACACACATCCCACGCCTTCCTCGGCAAAACGTCGACATGTGAATACATTGAGCCAATCATGTGGTGTGATGTGAATACATTGAGCCAATCATATGGTGTGTTGTGAAGACATCTTGCCAATCATGTGTTGTGATCTCGCCGCTGGAGCAAGATTGGTGTCGTGAAGCCTTGCGCACGCGCAGTTCGACCCAAAGACTGCCCGATGAGTGCCCATAAAACGTTGGTATATGGCCGCCGAGTGGAGGGATATGGCCGCAAAGGTCGGAAAAATTTCTGGAAGTCCACATAGGCATTGAACTCATTACAATAGGTTGTTGGCACGAAAGATAGGCCCTTATTAAGAGCTGAAAGGCAAGCTGGTGAGAGAGCCTTGCTGGAGAGGTTGATCACAATTACCGGTGGCTGCTCCTGGTTATGTAGGCCTACTGCCTCGTCCCGCCGCCGTGTCCTCTTGCCCCTCCTGCATTTTTGCTTTTAAGGGCCTATCTTTCGTGCCAACAACCTATTGTAATGAGTTCAATGCCTATGTGGACTTCCAGAAAATGTTCTGAACTTTGCGTATAAAGGAATTCTTCTCTAGTAACCCTCATACAATCCCAATGGACACAGAGTCTGTTGTCAGCCCTCCACCCCCCTGTAACTCACAGTCACCCAACACTCCATCAGCTGACCAAAGTCTCACGACCAGCTTTCGAGGTAAATCCACCTTTTTACCACCTAAGAATAGGAATGCCTCCTTAGAGACTTTTTGCCGTATGGTCGAGAGCGATATTTCCCATGTATTCCAAAAGAAAAAATAAAGTGCATGATAATCTAACTAAGGAACACAGGGAGGGTCTGAAAGAACTGAATAGAGATAACACTGTGGTGATAAAACCAGCTGATAAGGGTGGAGCAGTGGTAGTAATGGACTTTCATGACTATGACACAGAAATCAGTCGCCAATTAAGTAATTCTGTTTTCTATAAAAAAACTAAGGTCGAACCCCACTGAAATGTTTAAAAAAGAGATCCATAATGTCTTGACGTGTCTCCTTGAGGGTAATGAGATAAATAGGAAGGAAAGTGAATTCATGAAAGTTGACCATCCAGTGACACCAGTTATCTACACATTGCCCAAAATCCATAAAAACTGCGAGAAGCCTCCTGGGAGGCCCATTATTGCGGGCATTGGATCTCTTACGGAAAAAATATCTACATTCATTGACTTCTTTTTAAAACCACACGTTGTCACTCTTCCATCTTTTGTAAAAGACTCTATGGACATGATCAAACTTCTTAAAGAAGTAAGACTGCCAGCGAACACATTATTGGCCACTTTTGATGTCGAGTCTTTATACACCAACATCCCGCACGATGGGGGCATTAATGCTATTGATTTCTTTTTAAGAGAACATCATTCAAACAGGACCCCCAGTGTTGATTGCATAAAAATGTTGACTGAGATTGTGCTAACCAAGAATTTCTTCATGTTTAAGAATGATTTTTTCTTGCAAATTAAAGGGACTGCTATGGGAAGTACTATGGCACCTAACTATGCAAATCTGTTTGTGGGCCATTTCGAACACAATGTTGTTTTGAATCCTGTTGCCAACCCCTTCTTTTACAAGATTGTCCTTTGGCGCAGGTATATTGATTACATATTTTTGATTTGGCTGGGTACAGGAAACGAACTCTCCGATTTTCAAGACTTTTTAAATAGCAATAATGAACATCTGAGATTCACTGGGGATTTTAACAATGCGGAAATCAGCTTTTTGGATATTATGATATCCAAAGACGTTGATGTGTTAAAAACGGATCTCTATAAAAAGCCTACAGACAGGAATACTATTTTACATGGGAAAAGCTACCACCCCTCTAGTCTAAAGCGGAGCCTACCCATCAGCCAATTTAATAGAATACGACGCATTTGCAGTTCCGATCAAGACTATAATGTGCAGTGTGCCTCTATGTCCCAGCGCTTTAGAGATCGAGAGTATACAGAAGCATGGATAAACAATGCAGTAGAGAGGTTTAGCAACACAGACCAAGAGCATTGCTTAAATAGAAAGAAAAATAAAAAAGACGATAGGAGACTCTCCTGCATTACACAGTACTCGCCACTAAGTAGAGAGTTTGAAGCGATAGTGAGAAGACACTGGCATATCCTTAGCTCAGACCCTACACTAAAAGACGTTTCTTTCAGGCAACCCCCACGTTTTGTCTTTAAACGCTCACCTAATATACGCAACCTTGTTGTCAGAGCAGACCGACCACCAGATAAGGCACCGCAATTCTTCCCTCCTATTCCTGATGGTAATTACAGATGCGCGAATTGCGCGCAATGTAACTTTACATATAAATGTAAAACCTTTAACCATCCACATACAGGAAAGGCACACAAAATAAAGGGAGTCATAACGTGCAATACAAAAAATTTAATATATATGATCAAATGTCCTTGTGGTTTAGCCTATATTGGAAAGACAACACGATGCCTCAAAACACATATTGCTGAACATAGAAGCAGTATAAGGCTCAGAGATGAAAAGAATCCAGTGGCAGTCCATTTTAATACAGTAAAACACAATCTCGCAACCCTTAAGTATATCGGAATCGAACAGGTCACTATTCCTAGACGGGGTGGTGATGTCGACAACTTACTCCTAAGAAGAGAGGCTTTTTATATATACACCTTAAACACTATGTCACCAAAGGGGCTTAATATGTATTTTGATCTCAAGCCTTTTCTGTGATTTCTCTTTTTGGATAATGACTATGTATGATGACTATGTATTGTTCTGTATTTTGTATATATGTATGTGTATGCAATGTATGTGTGTGTGTGTGTGTGTGTGTGTGTGTGTGTGTGTGTGTGTGTGTGTGTGTATGTATGTATATATATGTGTGTTTGTATGTGTGTGTGTACATGTGTGTGTATGTATGTATGTATGTATGCGTATATTTGTATCTATATATTAGTCTCTGCCACTATGACTTTGCACATAGGCCTATGCTGATTGATACAATATTTGATTGATATAGCTTTTTTTCTTTATTATTGACACATAGGCCGAGCTGCCTGTCAGTCATGATGATTGGCACCCTTGGGTGCCCTGCCTAGGCGGGTGCTGAATGAATGGTCATGTGATATAGGCCACACTCTCCTGTTACCCACATGCCTGACGAAGATCCAAGGGGATCGAAACGTTGCTTTTAAATTAATAAAGTTTATATTTTGGAGCAGTTGCAGTGTGCAGACCACACTTTTTCTACTGTCTGATACTATTGTCTGGCACCTGCAGAAAAACTTTACTTTCGATGTGCGCACCCACTCTTCAAAACGCTACCACTTGAGCCTATACATCACTTGACCACTTCATCAATGGCACAAATCCACAGTTTAATGGAAATAATACAGTAAAATATGCAAAAAAATATGTTTCCCCCACTGCTTCATGGATTTAGCTATACAAATGGGCAATTCATTTGTTGTTTCTCCTTTTTAGCTGTCTATGCACCGCCAGGCCCTAACCCCACTGCCCCACCGGTGTATGGGAATGTGCCTGGTTACGAGGGTTTCATGGCTGGAGGGGCAGGTATGTGTATTCAGGAGGGGCCAAGCCTGCACATGCCTGTGTGTGTGTGTGTATGTGTGTGTGTGTTTTTTTCAAAGGGGTTGTTAAAAGTGAAGACGGTAAGAAAAAATGGCACCATCGTTTTCGTGTAGACGTGGCCTGTGTGTGTGTGTGTGCGTGTTTGTGTGTGTGTTCATCTGTTTGTGTCTGGTGTTTGTGTGTGAGTGTGTCCATAAGCAAGGCAGTTAATGAACACCCCATCAAATGTTTATCTGACTGCTGCTTGTCACTGGTGATCCCTCTGAAACAGATCATAGAACCTCTCCAGAACAAACCCTGAGATGAGCTTTTCTCCCTCTCTCTGCTTGGCCATTTAAACAAAGTGGCAGACCATCCCCCATATCCCTTTGTTATAACCACCACTAACCTCCAAAATGGCTCCTTATTTGGTCCTTTCTTAGAATGAAATAGACTAAGAAGTGTGATCAATTTTTGGTTACCCAAAATGCATACTGACAATAAAACTATGCATTTCTGTAGTTTCTTGTAGACTATTTGGATTGGTAGGCCAGGTCAGGTTCTGATAATGACTACACAAAATGGAATAATTATACAAAAGTCTCTTTTTGCATTTTATTTGTTGGCTTCATGGGTGTGTATAAGATGGACTATACAACTAATATTGGATAAAACAACATGAATATTTAATTCCTATGGATTCCTGTGAATATTTCAAGACCAGGAATGTAGTGGTAAAATAAGAGGTGGGTAAACAATTCTGTGATCACAGTAAGGTGGACTGTCCATGCCGTAGGCCTATCAGGTTTTTAGAAGAGGCATTCAGAACATGTTTGATGATGGTGGAGGTTATTGACATAACTTGATCACCTAAGCCCTTCCAGACCTTCAAAATGGAAAATTTATAGACAAACAGCTGCCAATGTCACAATCAAACTGAGCACGTTTTGCAAATACCCCATTATTTACAAACAAATAATTTGATTAATTAATTTCTTTACAAATAGAAAAGCATTTTTTCAAACAAACACTGTTTTTTTTTTGTTGTTAATGCAAGACAGTGGACCAGTTTAAAGCATTTTCACAGTGGAATTAATTTAAAGGACATACTGTAAGATGCAGTAGTAGTAGGCTACCACTTGTTGATGTTGACCTGTTGTGGGCTGTTGTTTGTTTTGGCAGGTGGATATATCCCTCCTCCTGCTCCTCTTCATCCAGTGCCAACACCAGATACTCAGCCTGAGCAGATTGACTGGAAGTAAGAGTCATTACTGATTATGGTCTTACTCACCATTGTTTTGTTCATTTTTTCTACACCATTTTGATGCTTTTCAACCTGTCCAAGGGAAAAATACTTTCTTTATGTTAACAATTAACAGAGTTGCATTCATTGTTGCTGTGCTCTTCATATGAGAGTAGTTAATATTACTAAATTAAAGGAGAAATCCAGTGCGTTTTCACATAAATCCCCATTTCCCGAGGTCAGTACAAAAAACGAAAACAAACGGTTTTACCTAGCTTGAGTTGCTACAGGCTAACAGCTAAAGCAGCCAGGCAGCTACAGCGCTACAATCTGGGGGCATGTCCGTGAGCTCTCATTTACATGCCCACAGAGTGTAGCGCTGTAGCTGCCTGGCTGCATTAGCTGCTGGCTGTAACAACTCGAACTAGGTAAAACCGTTTGTTTTCGTACCAACAGTACTCGGTGACCTGAAGAAGCAGAGATGTCCGAAGCATTGTCACAGAAATTCTTAAAGTTGTTTGAAAAAACGTGCGCATATTGCATGTTATTATTCTCCATAGTGTAAGCAGCAGTAAGAAGCTTTGCTGAAAAAGCACGTACAGCTTGCACTGATGAAAGGCTTGCCAGAATGTCTTTTATTTTTCATATGTGTTATATTTGGGTTCTGGCTAGCTGGTAATATGGTACTGTGGAAGCTAGTTCTACATGTTCATGGACTGGACAAACCACAGCACTGCATAGTGCATACAATTACAATCACAGACTCCACTGGCCCCAAATTAAATTCACAGACTCCACATGACAGACATGTTCTTCTTAACTACTTTCACATGGACATTAATATTCCGACTATTGACCTTATTCAGAATAAGATAATATTGTGATTATGTGGTTTACATTAGTTGTTGATAGAATATTCCATTTATATTCATGTTTACATATAACACAGCATAGTCCGATTATTGCTAGCAAAGACGGTTGATTCCATAGAAGTTTCTGCACCGGAAATTCTAATAGCATGTTATGCGACTAAATATCAGAATACTCCATGTCTTAATTTGATTATTGCTTATTCATATTATGACCTTATCCGGGTTAAGACAATCAGAAAATGCTGTTTACATGGCGGCGTCTTATTCGGAACATTGTCTTAATCAGGTTAATATTGGAATATCAATGTCCATGTAAAGGTACTCACCCTCTGAAACATGTAATTTCTTTGACCTTGCTAAAGACAGTTTTGTGTTTTAGCATCCCTGCAATCACAGAGGAAGCAGCACAGGCAGCCTTTCTGGAGTTTGCCGGCAGCAACTGCTGCTGGAGCAAAGCCCCTGCTAAGGACGGAGTCATAACCAACATGGAGGCATTCAACACTTATCGGGTACCTGGGCATCATCTGTAAAGTGCTACTAGCTTTGCTTAACTTCTAAATTTTCTCTGAACACAACTTCAAAAAGTTGAGATTTCCTCTTAAATTAGTGTGTAATTCGTTCCAAAAAGAAGTGCGTTCCAAAGTGGCATATTAAAACGCATCAGTTCAACTCTGCTGTTGTCTCCTCTTGCAGTATCGGCTGGAGACCTTCACTGAATCCAGAACCACTGAGTGGAAAACTGAAGCATTTACAGGTATATTGTGATCTCCATCCATGTTTTTTTTCTTTCACTCGCTTTCTCTATCTCTGTTTGTCTATGAGAGGACTACTAAAATGTGTGCATAAAATAAGTGACTCTCTCTCTCTCTCTCCACTGTGTCTCCCTTCCTCCTGTATTTTCTTGATTTGACCAGGTCAAACTGTGGATGTTGGCTTGCAACCGGCCCCACCTCCCTGGGCTATTCAAGTGCAGACGCCTGCCCTGTTTAAAGACCATGAGGAAAACATAAAAGTGCCCAACACTGCCTCTGTGAAGGTACCCTATGTAAAACCAAGTGCCCTCTTTTAGCGATCTAAACCGATAGTCTGAAGATAGTCTGTTTAGCGCGAAAACTGACCCAAAGGTGTTTTTCTGCATTAAAGGAACTGTATGTAAGAAATGTATTTCAAATAATCATAAAATGGCCCTGATATGTCACTAGACATTAAGAAATCATGTTCATTTGAAATACTTACATCACTGACACCAACAGTAGTCTGGCCAGGATATTGTCATTTAAAAAGTGAAGTTGCAGTCCTCAACTGATGTTGATGTTGTGTTTTGTCATGTCATGTTGTGTTTTGGCCTGATGCGCTACCAAAGATTATTAAGGCGGAGCAAGATGTTTCATCAGGAGCCACTTCCGGGAACCCGGATCGCACGAGGGGGGGTCAAAATCCCCCTTTATGCAGAGCAGAGGCAGCGACTGCTCCATTGAAGTCTATGGGCATAGCTCAGAATTTCACCACATATGCTAAGGTCTTGGTTCTATAGAGTTAGGAATGTGAATTTCGGGCACGTTTTCATGATCCTCAAACCCTTCTGAACATTTCAGGTACATTTTTAGCATTTTTGAGCATTCCAGTCTGGAGAAAATCAACCTTATATCAGGTGTGCGCCGGTTATTTATGCAGCTGCTGTTGGCCGGTTGCAACGTACGCTCGTCAATACGTCATCGACACGCCTCTTTATGCAGACAGGATTCGATCCCCATTTCGCGCCCATAGACATGAACTACGACGAAGTATCTTGCTCCGCCTTAACAATCTTTGGCGCTACCCTCTACCTATCTACTAATCACAAAGTCAATAGTGTTGGCATCCGGGTTGGCATCCGGCATCCGGGTTGGCAACCTAAAGTCAGGGGGGAGGGGGAGGGGATACACGCTCTACAGTAATTTGAAAGTGATTGCAGTACCAGTTTTGGCCACATCTTACATATGGTTCCTTTTAAACACATCAAATAAGCCGTGGAGACAGTATTTTTCGTTGATCAAACACTACAGAGCTTGGTCTGGCATATGCTGTAGCACCAAATACTACTGCCTGCACTGCACCATATTTCTTGACCTGTCTATGCACCACCTGTATACTTTGTATATCACATTGCACGTTTCTGCTTTTTTTGCACTTCTGGTTAGATGCAAACTGCATTTCGTTGTCTCTGTACTTGTACTCTGCACAATGACAATAAAGTTGAGCATAGTCAGTGGCTCGTCATCATCCTAAAATAGACCCTATACACTAGGTGGTCCACTCCTTAAGCCTGCAGCATGCTTCTGTGTCAACTCCACGCTATAGCTACGCTGTCTCTCCTACGTCGTGACCCTTTCAGAGTTCTGCGTCGGGGTTGCTTTGCATCACGGTGCATTTCACCTCCATAACTAGAGGGTATGTAGCTTCGAAGTTCGGTGTCGCCTGTGTCTGTGTCACTCACCACTGAAACGGTACTCAGAATGGCAAACTCTATAGACTGTCGTGTTAAAATATTTGTTAGGCCTTTTCTTGCTTAGATTTTGTAAAAAGTATTGAGAAATAGACACAGTACTGTACTGGCAGTAGCCTACTGCTTGCTGGCGAAGTGCTAATTTCAAAATGTTACTGACATATAGACAATTTACAAACGGATAACCCCGTCATTGTAACCAAAATATGTCTGAGTTTATTTGCAAAGCTTATGTCCGTAAACTAGCATGTTGCTACTCCCCACAGAAGGCTGCTTGAAACACCGACTATCAACTAGGGGTGGGCGATATATATCGTCTGCGATAATATCGTCATTGTTGTTTTAACAATGTGCAAATTGACATTATCGAGTATTTAAATTACTTATGGGGAAAAAACACTCGAAATAACGCACGGAAGACTCATACATTCCCAGGAGGTAGGCTATGCGGGAGAAGTGCAGCAGAGCAAGTGTCACGTGATCACTAGTGGGTCACAACGTTGTCCCATGCAGCCTAATGTTTATTTTGTGCAGTGAGAGTAGCCTACTTGGGATTTTATGTGGCTACTTCTGTTCAAGTAGCATTGATGAGACAGTCACGTTTTTTTCCTACACGGTATTATATGGAGAGAAAACATTAGCCTTTGAGTATTTTAATAGTCAGTTGTAAACAAAGAACTATTATCAAGTAACTATTTTGTAAATGGACTGAAGTTCGCTGTAAATATCTATGTTTACCGATTATGCTAACGTTAGCATCTCTATGGGATTTCTCATATACATTAGCCATAAGCTAACGCATTAGTTTCTATTCTGTAACTTGGAATGCTAGCCTACGTGATTGCTCTAAAACAAAACATAGAAGGAAATAACTGAGATGTAAGCTACTCTGTTGGTCTGCTCTTAATTTTACAGTGAATCCTATGTAAAGGTTTGAAAGGAACTTCAGCTTCAGACTTTCTCTTGGGAAACTGTTAGGCCTATTCATCTTCTCTCATGTAGCTGGCTAGACCATGTCATTGCCACACACACAAGTAGGGGCAGAATTGGAAATGTGTCATAGAGTGACAATGCATTGGTTGATTAAGTTAAAAAGTCACAGGTTAGGTTATTGGTTATTTTTGTAATGATGCTATTCATAAATAATAAGCTGTAAAGTAACTCAGACTTTAACAAAAACATTTTTTTAAAGGATATCGACTAATTATCGGTATCGTCAAAATCACAAAAAATATCGAGATATTATTTTTTGTCCATATCGCCCACCCCTACTATCAACACACAGGACGAGTTGACCAATCACAGTCCTTGCGAGAGTGCACACCGAGCTACATCGGTGCAAATGGAGCTACATCGGTGCACATCGAGCTACGGCGGAGGGCTCTGAAGGGGGTTCGCGGGGACGCAGAGGGGTCTGCGGGGCTACACAGTCGATTCGACGCAGAAGCATCCGGGCAGCCGTGGCCTACTGGTTAGCGCTTCGAACTTGTAACCGGAGGGTTGCCGGTTCTAACACGGACCAGTAGGCACGGCTGAAGTGCCCTTAAGCAAAGCACCTAACCCCTCACTGCTCCCCGAGCGCCGCTGTTGTTGCAGGCAGCTCACTGCATCGGGATTAGTGTGTGCTTCACCTCACTGTGTGTTCACTGTGTGCTGAGTGTGTTTCACTAATCCACTGATTGGGATAAATGCAGAGACCAAATTTCCCTCACGGGATCAAAAGAGTATATACTTATACGCATAAATATAAGCATATATCAGCCTTTAGACCGGAGTTCTCCTTTAAAGTTCTTAGGGACTGTGTCTGAAGTGAGGCACCAGGCTGTTTGAGATAGTTTCCCTGCTGACATGACATCATATATTTAACACAATCTAAATCTATCTGTGGCTTCCTCAGGGCTGCCACGTCTGCCAAGAGACGGGACAAACCCGGTGTGACGTGTGCACTGGCTCTGGCCAGGTATGTCCAGCTAGGCTAACAGTGGGTGTGTCAGAATGGGTTGTTGCATGCACAGAGAATGGACCCTTTCAAGAGAGTTCCATTATCAGCATCATAGTTGGCCCCACAAGACTTCCTTTTTAACATTCCATATGTTATCTTAATGCAGAGGAAGTAGATTGGGGCCCAAATAGAACGTTCAAGCATTGTTTTTGTTTACCTTGTTGAAAGGGTCCATAGAGGGTATGTATCCTCTTATGTATCCTCTCAAAACATTGTTGTGTTCTTTAATATAATCTCACTGTCCTTCAGAAACAATGCAATAGATGTGATGGCAGTGGAAAGAGGTTTCAGGAAGCGTGCGAGGACTGCAGTGGAACAGGAAAAGAGCAGTGAGATACCTCTCTCACTCTCACACACACACACACACACACACACAGTTAAAATGCGATAACATTGTCCTGGTGGCCCACAGCTGTACTGATTGCGGTGGGAAGGGACTGCAGAAGTGTGAAACCTGTGAGGGGACGAGGCAGATACTGATGTTCATCAACCTCAAGGTTACATGGTGAGTTAGTCACTATAAAGTTTGAGTTTACGTAGCAACAAGACTTTGATTATATTAAAAATGGTATGGTTTGTAACAAATAAATTAACATGGCAAATGTTTTAGGGTGAGTCATTAAAGATGCACTCCAGCCATCGATTAACCCTTAAAAACTCATCTTAGTTTTTCTATTGAAATAAAATCCCTTCATGGCCTTGACTCGGTCTGCTCCCTCTGCCTCATCACCATGTGAGGAGCTAATTGCCCCTGCCCCCGACACCTTATACAACTCCACCTGCTAGACAACACGGTTTGATAACATTACCAAATGACTAACAAAGTTATGTTAATGTAAGCCAGCCAACAACAGCCATTAACCTGCTTGTCTTGCAAAGCTAAATGTGCAGATGCCTCCTAGACATGGTTTGGAAAACTCCACCCCGGTAATCAGTGAGGATTGGGTTCCATCCCTTGTCACACAACAATCAGAGGCTGCTCTGATTCGTTATTCTGAAAGGTCAACAAGCACACTGCTCATCTAAACCAGAAATGTGAAAAAGGTTAAAAAGTTTATTTTAATGGAGTGAGCCTTTAAATGGTTCATTAAAGCATTTATGTGTGTTTAAAAAAACTTACATTTATGTGTATTATAAGTCATTGTAGCATCAAAATGAGTTTGAAACCTCACTTAAAAGGAAAAAGCCTAAAGGTTAAAGTAAAATAACTGCACTATGCTAAATATCAACAACCTTTTGCCAGAATTGCAGATGATAACTTTAAAGCGATGGTTCGGAGTAATTTCACCCTAGGGTCCTTTGCACCATGACCCCGAGCCAAACACCCTCCCAGAACCTGTTTTCCCTTGGTCGAACCCTGGTCGAGTAGCGCTGTCAGAAACTAATGAGTTTCTGCAGTCGTAATGGTACCAACTTTTATCTCGTAAATTATCCCACTAATAATGCCCTGAATGGTACGAAACTTCTACAGTAGTACAACTATGTTCTTTACTCATAAAACGAGGCATTGAAAAGTTTGTAAATACACCAGGAGTTTATTTAAATAACACTTGCCTGATGGCCCTTTTAAGTGATGCTAACAAGTGGTCCATTGTGCTTTCCAGGAAGAACAACCTGGAAGATTATGTGGCTCAGCAGTCTAGCGGTATTCAGATTGGGAACCTCACTTCAGTAACTGGAAAGAAGCTCTTTCACGACACTCAGTACATGGTAGGAAATAGAGGAAAAAATGACCTAGCTAGAGACAGAGATTGGTTTGTTTTCATTTCTTTTCAATAAGAATTTAACCGTTTGAAATAGCAAAGTATAGCATAATGAAATTAAAGGAAAATTCTGGTATTAGCACTTTGAGTCCCTTTTCTGGTTTGTTTTGGATGAACTAGAGTGGTGGACACCGAAATTTTGACGATTGGTCCTGTTTCGACTTTTCTGACTCGTTTTGAATCGCCTTTACTGCTTCGGAGTGGCTGCCTACAGGCATGCACAAACATGTCCTTAAAACAACCCTTAACGTTCGTTTTCAAAACTGTGCAACTCACCGAGTGGGTAGTGGTGTTCGTTGATTATTAAAATCAAATATCAATCGTCAAAATGTCGGTGTCCACCACTCTAGTTCATCCAAAACAAACCAGAAAAGGGACTCAGAGTGCTAAATACCGGAATTTTCCTTTAATGTTTTGTAAATGTCAATAATTTAACGTAGTACCTAAAATATTTGGAAAGAAATATTGTTGTATTTTGTACTGTATTTGTACTGTTGTTATTGTTTTTTAGTGTTTTCTCAGAATGGTGTGTAAACTTTTGTGCACCAGAATTGCCTTTTCCACTAGTTTTTTGGGCAAGGTCTATAGTTGAGCATAGTCCAGTAGCTTTAACGTAGGCCTAACATGATGTATCCAACGTAGGTGTACCCAGTGCTTGGCTTCCCAGATCCCAACTTGGCTCAGGCATCTGAGAGGATGGTCAGGGAGCACCAAAGCAAATTCTCACAGTCAGCACGCATCCATCAGCAGGTCAGCTCCTAACTATTTACCCCTCTATCTCTTTCTTTCTCTTAAAAACCAACACACACGCACATGCGCACGCACGCACACACACACACACACACACACACACATTGAATTTCCTGTTAGACTACCACTGAATAGTATCAGTCTTTGCGCACATGGTTTATGTTTTGACTCTTCAACTCTTCATTTAAAATAAGACACCTGTTTGCTCTTTTCTTTCAGCAACACACAATTGAATTGATTCCTATTACCAAGGTGGCCTACAAATGGAAAGGCGGCACCCACCTTTTCTATGTGTTTGGGAATGAGTCGAGAGTTAGTGCCGATGATTACCCTGCCACTTGCTGTTGTGTCGTGATGTAATTTATGGGCCAATGCTTGTGGTCAGTGCTTCCTCCAAAAGTATTTACTCTTGAATATGTAAATGAATATGATGATATGATATTGATGATATGATATTGGTGTAATGTATAGTTTTCACTACACAAACTCTCTACTACTATTCTTTCTTTACACTACTGTTCTCTCTTTTGTATCTATTTAGCAAAGGTTAGAGCTTGTTTATCAAATTTAGCAGTTTTCTTCAGTGCTCTATCAGGGTATCAAACCCACAATGGACTCCAGTCAATTAAAACTAAAGAATTTCTGTTTAATTTAGCAAATTTCAATTTACTGTAAGTAAACACACAGGGTAATTGAACCACTAGTGCCATTTGTGTTTGAAGTTGTCTGAAGAAATAATGTTGAATAACCAGTATGATAGGATATAGTAATTGAGTAATCATCATGAGCTTTACATGTCTACTATGTGATATCAAGGATTTGTTTCAAGTTGACTGTACACAGAAAACACTTTTACCTCAAACTCTTTCAGTGACCTTACCGGTTTTGGTTGTGGCGTTGTTTCCTATGCAGCATTTACTATGTGTTTTTTTTTTTTTTTTTTTTTTGTTTATCACATTACAATTGTAGTACAAACTGACTATTGAGGCATTCACTCCTTAATACTGATATGCTTGCATATCTTAGGCAAAATCAGAACTCAACCTTGTGAAACAAATCAGTAAATAGTGTAGTATTTTGTGGCTTAATAATTGTCATGCCCATCACCCAATTCAATAAATTAATCAATTTAGTGTCCATAACCCAAACAGTATAGTAATCCATATTTTTATTCTGATTTTATCTTCTTCGCCATCTTCTTGATTTTAGTAATTAATGCCTTAATTAGTCACTGTCACATGCTGTTACAAGAATAGGTTAAAAAAATCAAAGATGCTGAATTGTGTTGCTTAAGGATTTATTCTCTTCCATGAGTGCCTAAAACCACGGTTCTATCCAGTGCATACAGATGCAGCATTTTGTTTATTAAGAGCTTGTTAAACACTAACTGCCATAGAAGAATAAGTGAACAAAAACTTTGGAAAGGGCGTTGTTATTTATGACTGGTGATGGCTTACTGTGTCAAAGCAAAAAATTCAACTGAGCACTGCAATATTGCATGCCATGTTATTATCCTGTTATAGTGTGTATGTATGAAACCATAGACATGTAGGCCTACATGACTAACCAATAAATCAGTTAGTCAAAGTTTTGAGTCGTTGTCATGAATTGGTATTGATTTGGAAGGAATTGTCTATAAGACACAACATTTTATGCATTTAGCACTGTTTTACTGTTATTGCATGATTGTATTAGCCTTTTTGTTATCCTTCTAAAAAAATTACTTGGTGTAGAGAGTAAAAGGCTAAAACAAATAAAAAAAATAAAAGAAAATAATTGTGCCTTCTATCAAAATGGCTGATGCTTTCTTTTTAATAGATTAATTAAACGATTTGTCTGAGTGTGATTCTTATCTCTTCACAATAAGATGACAATGGAAGCGGCAACGGTAATTTGACCCTGCTATGCTGTTTCAATGTTGCCATACACCTTAGCCAAATAAGGATGCATTTTTACGGCAAGATAGGGGATGCTTCTCTGATATGACGTGCCTTCTTGCTTTTTAAAGAAAGTCGACAAAGACGTCAAAACATCACCTGAAAAAATGTGCCTATGAAAAAAATAAAGAGCAGTAAGGCAGGGCACTTTATATGACGCATTCAGCCCTATGGTTTCGTTTTCTTAGAAAAGTGAGGAAATGGAAAGTGAACTGAAAAGATAGGCTACGTCGCTTTGATCCAACTACAACCATCCAAGAAGTTGCCTCAATGGATGATACACGTTGCTTGCTAAGGTGAGCCAGATACAAAAGCCGAGTAGGAGGTTGACGCTATAAATTCCAGCACATTATTTGATCTAGCCTGTAGTCTAGGCTTATGCCTAGGTGTAGTTTTTGACATTCTTTGTGTATCACTCTAAGATTTGCTTTTGAAAACGTTAGATTTAAATTTGTTAAACTGTAGGCCTAGGCTAGACGTAGGCTACTACTTTCTGTAACTGTTTTATTAAAGTGCCTAATTGTATAAATGTAGGTCTACTGTTGAACGTTTGTGGTGCAAGAATTAGGTAGCCTAAGCTATTTGATAAATGTTTCTATGACAGTGATCAAGATGAACCAGAGAGAGCACGGGGGCACTTGAAAGAAAGTAAGTAGGCCTACCGGTATATACTCGCGTAGAAAGTTACATTGTCTATGCATCCCATTTCAACTTTTTCTTTATATTATCTTCCAAAAAAAGATTTGTCTGGAGCTTCAGCGCCTCCTGCCGAAGACGTCAACACGTTTCCTGAAAATGATGCAGGAGTTGGCAAAGGTAGTCTATGAGTCAAACGTTATCATGATCGCATTGTTATACCTTGCACAATTTAAATTCCAGCCAGTAATTCTATATAGGTTCAATTTCATGCAAAACAGAGGCTAAAAACATTGATGATGAAAATTGTGGTTGTGTATTGAGTGGGGATGAAAAGCCAGTGGGATGCTGTTTTTTCAGACCTGCCACCGCCATATGCTGACAATTCTCTACGGCCCAGCCAACCCCAGGCACCCCACTGGGAGTAAGTTTGAATATTTCCCATTTATTCTTTGGACATACATGTATCCAAAGACACTTATACTAGAGTAACATTAATACAGAGACAGTAAGTTAAGTGAACTAAGCACTAATTTTAATCATTCTTACACAAGCAGATGAACACAGTAAGTGTGAAAGTGCAGATGAAAGCTATAGCCTACAGGTGTCGTGTCAGGGACCATATGGAAATAGGATGCAGGAAAATATGACCTGCTTTGCATCTGCTGTTAGCCTGGGAGAACCCAGACGAACTTGTTAACAAATTCATGATTCAATCTGAGAATTGAGAAATGATCGTGTTAACCAGGCTAATGTGCTATTTGAATCTCTTTTTGCGACTTGTGAAATAGGAAGAACTCTGGCCTCCTGGCCATCTCTGCTTCGAGTCTCTTAAGATACAAAATCTCTCATTGATTGATTGTACACATTCTTAGAAAGAGAACCAAGTGAATGTATAGTTTGGACACACACACACACACACACACACACATTTGTAGGCTTTTCTTTATTTTGACTACTTCCTACATTGTGGAACAATACCGAGGCAAAGACAATGAAAAAATAGTTAAAAAAAAGGGAAAATGCATTATTTTTTTAACAAAAAAAAGTCACTGCACTGTCCTTATAACATTTCTAAATTATATTTAAACAAACAGTCAGAAATATTTATTTGTTACTTAAAGCTAGTTATATCCGAGTTACTTCAGTCTCTCCACTGAGTGGTGCTGCTCTCATTGTTTTGACCAGGATTCCATCCATTAGTGAGGAGCTGGCCAGAGAGGCGCTGGTTGAGTATGTGGCCTCCAGGTGCTGCTACAGCGGCAAGCCAGCCAAGGAGATGGTCTTCTCCGACCTGCACTCCCTCAACACTTACAGGGTGGGTACGCCATGGGAATGCTGATGCTTATGCCATTCTGGAGTATCTGGGACTTCAATCTCCTATAGTCACACATTGCTTGTGCATGTCAGCCTGGAGAATACCATGGTGACCTTTAGGCCGGTGTGGGTGGAAATGATTAGAGTGAGACCATAATAGTATTTGAAAGCATGAAACCAGCCCACACACGTTCTGTAGACAAGGCTTTCAGGAGGATGCCTTTGGCTGAAATTACAGGGAATAGCCGTAGGAGAGATTTTTTTAGGGGAAGACAAATAGGTAGGCGTTGACTTGCTGGCTTTGTTTATGCTTAGTCTTTGTCTGTGTCAGAGAAAACACACTGATATCCCAGATCTGTGCCCATTGTGGGGGTAGTGCCCGTCCCAGAGTGGCTGCCTACTAGGGCTGTGTATTGGCAAGGACCTCACTATCAGGGGTGTAGTGGTAAAATAAGAGTGGGCTAAACTATGAATTCTGTGATCCCGGTAAGGTGGACTGTGCCATCGCGACTGCGGTATCGTTGACGTTCGAAAAACGTTCAGAACATGTTTGATGAAAGTGGAGGTTATTGTCCAATGTTTATAACAATACCAGTGGTATTAAATGGTCCCTAGAGTGTTGATGAGTGTACATATTGTGAGAGTCAATAATACCCTGTGATTTTTTAATGTTAAAAGAGAGAGTTGGATAAACTCTAATAAGAGGTGTATAAAGTATAATTCTGTAATGTCAGAGGTGGGTAAACTGTGTTCACTTGCATTTAGCCTCCACTACAGCCCTGCTCACTATACGATTTGCATTATAATACATGAGTCACGATGCAATACATCACAATATATCATGATATGTATATTGCAATACTTTTTACCAATATATTGATATTTCAATATCGAAAGCATAGCCCTACTGCCTACTATGGTTGCCAGAGGTTTTCCACTAAGTCTACCTCTTTCCCCAACAGTATCGCCTAGACACCTTTACAGAATCCAGATCTACTGAATGGGCCAGTGAGCCGTACCACGGTAAATGATCAGTCTGGTTCCATTTCACAATGGCGTTCAGCCCAACGTTATAGGATTTAGCAGACACTTCCAAAGCGACTTATACAAATAAACAATACAATAGTTAAATTAACAGTGAACAGTTTTAAAAAGTTATTTTATATATTTTTTATATAAACATGATCATTATCAATTACTGAGGGAATTTAAATCGATATAGAATTACAACCCCAAAACAGAAAAAGTTGGGACATTGTGTAAAATGAAAATAAAAACAATGTTTTTGTTTTGTTTTGTTTTGTCTTGTAAACCCATATTTAGCAGCAAAAAGGACATAGACAACATATCAAATGTTGAAAATGAAAATTTGGACTATTTCATGGAAAATATATGTTCATTTCGAATTTGATGCCAACAACAAACACACATAGACAATGGTTATCAGATGTTTTCCTGAGCCCATACAATGATTTTCTTTACAGAAAATCTTTACAGTCTTGTTTTGATGCAGTGCCATTTGAGGTCCAAAAGACCATGGTCATTCAATATAGTTGTATTACATACTTCACAATTTCATGTTAAGAAGCGTTAAAATTAAATTGTTTCATCATTTATGCACACAGGTTTACACAGTAATGAATGAAGATACCCTGTTCTTGGGTTCCTGTTCCCCTTTTTCATACCTATCGTGTTGCCAGTTACCCTAATTTGTTGTGAAACAATCATCCCTTTGTTTTCTTTATCATTACACAACTTTTCTAGCATGTTGTTACCCTCATCCCAACTTTTTTTGAAACATGTTGCTGGTATGAAATTCAAAATGAACAAACTGTATATTTCCATGAAAGTCAAATTTGTCATTTTTCAACATTTGATATGCTGTCATTTTTGCAACTAAATATAATTTGCAGATCATTACATTCTGTTTTTATTCTCATTTTACACAATTTCTCAACTTTTTCTGATTTGGGGTTGTAATCTAATTGTCTGTCAACTTTTGTCAAGTAGTTTATAAATAGTACATAAATGATTGAAGCCTTGAGTGTGTTGTGCCATGTTTGTTTGGGAATGTTTGTTTGCCTCTGCTGCTCTCAGGTCAGGTGCTGGACGGCTTCAATGGTGTGGCAGCAGGACCGTGGGATGTTTCTGTGCCCATTCCAGCCATGTTTCAGGACTGTCAGAGGGATGTTCGTATCCCCCATTCATCCTCTGTCAAGGTAAAGAGTCCTCAAAATATCAGATATTAGTAAAGTGGAAAGTAAATTTGTACATGAAAAAAAAAAATTGTATGTACAACAGCATACATTTCTATAATCTACGCATGCATGTATGTTATTTCTGCATAGTATGATTAACAAAGTATATTCAGTCTTTTTCTGTCCAGGTAAACTTCTTTAGGAAATGTATGACCTATGCATAATAATCTTCTGCAAACTTACTGTATTTGCACTGATTTGCATGAATCTGTTAAGGATGGTGAAGGGTGTGTTTCATAAGAAATGCAATTCTATTTTAGGGCTGCAATCAATGTTTGTCTTTGGGAAAATCCCCCTGTAACAAATGTGTTACATCAGGACAGGTGAGTGACTTGTACATTGTTTTTGCAACGTGTGCAAGTAGTTGTGTAACTATTCCATCTGGTTTCAACTTCCTGCACAAGCTTCAGGGGCTGCCTACCCATCCTTTCTTGTGCAAGGATAAGTTTATCGTTGGCACTACTTCTAAAATAAGTTGCCACTCTCCTTGCTCTGGTTAGAATATCTGTCAATACCTCATGTTCCACAACTGCCTTCTTGACGATGAGGTTGAGAGTATGGGCAAAGCAAGGCAGATGGCATAGCCCCAGCTTTTCAGTGGCTGCTACCATATTGGCCGCATTGTCAGTCACAATTGTAGTCACCAATCCACTGAGGCCCCAGTCAGTAATGAGGTGTGACAAAGCCTCTTTGATGTTGTCAGCGGTGTGGGCTTTTGGAAATGTTGCGACTCCCAAAAGAACTGAACTCAGATTTGTATTGGCATCTATGTAATGGCAGGTGACTCCCAAATATGAGTCCATCGTAAGAGATGTCCACATATCAGCAGTTAGACAGACAGCAGGGATGTTGTGTAATTGTGCAAATGCCTTTTGTTTCTCTACTGCATACATACTTCTCACTCATCATTGCCTTTAGAGTTTTCCTGGATGGTAGAATGTAGGTGAGATCCAACTTCTTCACTAAAGCTCTGAAACCCTCATCTTCCACAATAGAGAAAGGCTGGACCAGGAGGGCGTCATCAAGCTCTTTCTTCCGTCCTGAAAATACACAATACAATGACCACATTAGCAGAACCCACAAGCAGTGTTTAACCAAGTGAGCTAAAGTAACATGTCAGTTTTTCATAAATGGAGTTCACACACACTGTGTACACACAGTGCATGTTCACGGTGTAGGCCTACTATACAAAATATGTGGCCTACACCCCATGGAGTTCAGATAGGTAGCCTGTAATAGGCAATAACCTAATATGTTCAATCAAAATTGTTTGTTTGGGGTCAGTCCAAACCTTTTCAGAATGGTAACTATGTAATTAGTTTTTTATTAAGAGAGTTTCACTTATTTAGTGTAATTATCATCATTAATAACTTTAACTGAATAATACGGTTAAAGAAATTTTACCTTCAGTTGGTACAGACTGGGCCTCTGAAGTTCGTCTGCCACAGTTAGTGGGTGTTTCACACAGATGGTGAAGCATTGAAGATGTGTTGTTGGAATAAAACAAACTTTGATCACAAATACCAAATACCACTTTTGGGACTCTCCAGACTGAAATGTTCCCACACCTGAGAACGGGGTCTCTTGCGTTCATTTTCCATAATTAATTATTAGCGTGAATGATCTAGTCAGACAGCGTCTACAAGCAGCAAACAGTACTGTGATTGAGGAAGGACTTTTATTCTTTATTCTATGGGAGTGATGGTTGAGTCGGCAGTGTTAATTGACACTCAAACAACATGGTCATCATCATGATTTTACAGTGTACAGTGTGTCGACCCACCCCTAGTAATCGCAGGTATCTTTGGCTGACATGTTAAAAACTGCCCAGAATCATTATGACACCCTCTGAATGCATGCCAAGTTTCGTGGAATTCTGATGAAAACACACTCATTAATTATATACACAAAAGTTGCAAGAGTAGGGGATGGAGTAAGAGATGGAGACAAATTGACAAGCGTGATTTATTTTTGCGAAGAGAATGTGCAGGACTGAGCGGCGGTCATATTTTGTAACTAAAGTCACAATACATTAATCTTGAGAAGCGAGTTTGGGGTTTTGTTTTACACTGGACTATTTGAACTTTCTGACACTAAATTGGATTCATGCATTATCATACCGGATATGTAACCATCCCACCTCTTGTAACATACACTTCAGGTGGCTTTAAACACCATGTTCTATTCTCTACATCTGACTAACTTATGCATTTATCATGTATACAGACCTTACTGTTCTGTAACTGACATTAGATAGATGGGTCAAGCCCTTGAGTCGTGGAGTTTTTCCTTGCCACTGTTACCCATGGGCCCTCTTTTTTTTTATCTGATTGTCAAACATTCTGTAAAGCACCAAGAGACGTGTAATGTTTTGGCGCTCTATAAGTGAAATTAAATTTCATTTTATTTGAGTTTTCTTTTTTGAGAAATGTAAATCTGATGTTCTTGCCTCAGATTCAGTGCAGTGTATGCACTGGATCAGGCAGAGACCACCACTCTGACACCAGGTGCCGCAGCTGCAGTGGATCTGGACGAATCCGGTAGGTGACATTATTCCCTCCCACAGCACAGCACAGTTCCAGTGTTTCATTTGTCATTTTGTTTATATACGTTGAGCTAAAAGTACTAAAAACGTGGGATTCAACATATAGCTCACGTTTACAATTAAGTTTGTTTGTGTTTTGTAATACTCCATGTAGTAATTTCTTTTAATTATATTTTAATGAATTGTCCCTGAATCCATTTTTATTGTTCGTTCACAGGTGTAATGCATGCTCAGGTGCTGGTTCTCTGCAGTGTCCCAACTGTCAAGGCAAAGGCCAACTCCTGTGCTTCCTTAAGCTTACCATCAAATGGTAGAGTTACAGTTCCTCTGGTGGTTATGCTCTAAATCAGTGTTTCTCAAACTTTTTCAGATGAAGGACCACTTAACCAATAAAAAAGAAACGCACGGACCACCTAGCTAAAAAAAAAAGATTAGACCTACTTCAACAGTATATTAGCCTACACTATAGGCCTACTCACTGAACCACCTTGCTTATTATCTTTGCACTTTGATTATTGTGTCAGAGGATTCATATGATTTAAATTGGCATAGCTTACATAGACAGTGTTCCTGTTTTGGTTCAATATTGCAAACAACTCATCTATATTATATTTTACCACGTCTGCTCGCGGACCACTTGGGATATCTTGCAGACCACACTTTGAGAAACACTGCTCTAAATGTCTATTTACACTGGCCCAACAAACACCAAACAACACCCTCCGGCAAACTCCAACATCCATCCAAAAGGGTCAGCATTACCATTGCTGACTATTTCTCCAAAGAATTCTGCTGGAATTCTTGCTCCTTTGCGTTTGGAATTTGTAGGGTCAGAGTGGAGTGAGAAAAAGCCTCCTTGAGAAAACCGATTGTTTTTTAAAACGAAGAAGTTGTTGTCAGTAGTGTTTGGTCTCTGCAGCATGTGTGTTTCCTTGTGTCTGTAGGAGGAACCATAGCAACGTGCATGTAGTCGACAAGCGTTCTGGATTTCCCCTGGACCTTCTGCAGGAGGCAGTGGGGGAGATGCTCTTCACTGACATGAACCAGCGGGTGAGAGGGATACTGCTAGCATGTAAAAACAAACAAATGTGCTAAGAAATACAAAAAGTAGTATACATCGCACACTGGAGGGTATACCCTCCAGTGTGCGATGTATACTACTTTTTGACTTTTCAATAGTTATACTGCACACCATCAGCACCTGGAGGAAGAAGGGCTGTGCAAAGGGATTTTGAACCTTGGTGCTAAGAAATACATTAATTCATTTATTTATAGCACATGAATGAAGAGTGATTAAAAAAGAGGCCAACACTGTTGTTTTTTCATGTTCCATCATTTTAATGTGCATGTGTTCTGGAGTATTTCTGTGTTTTCAGATTTCAATACAATATAAATTCTGAAAAATGGTTTTATGTTTATATATGACAGGTGTACCCAGTGGAAAGTTTCCCAGATGGGGCCGTGAATGCTGCATCTAAACAAGCCGTGCAGGAACATCACATGCAGTTCTCCACCACCTGCCGCATCCTCCAACAGGTAAACACCTGTGACACCTTACCTACAGGATGGGTGAAAGTTCAGTCCACAGTCTGAGTATTTGTTGCAGGTTAACTTTTTTAAGCCCCTGCCTCTCACTACTCATTCAACTGTCATAGGGTAAATGAACAACTGGAATAATCACAGTTTACACACAACATGTGACAGTTGTGACATGTGACACACACAACATGTGACAGTTGCTTGTTCTCAGGTTAACACATGAATGTATGAGGAAGATCTCATGAATTATTATTCATATACAGTATGATAACATATGTGTTATTCTGAAAAGTTACCAGTCCTAAAACACCAGAGACCTTATATTTTTTTCTATACACATCCTCTAAGGGCAAGTTACTGTACTTTGCTTACCCTCATCTCACCAATAGCCTATGAGCACCCATATGTATGTGTCTGCCTATGGTTGCCTCATTTTCCAACTAGAAATTGAAGCTCAAAACCCTATAGCCAGTCCCCTACTGTGCACTGATAGCCTGTGATACCCTTTAGAAGCATTGCAGTATGAGAGCAAGTAGGTGTGAGCATAAGCCATGAAACAACCTGACCTGAGCTAAACCCGAGAACTGAAAACTGACTGACTAACTAATTAAACTCTATTGGGTAACACTTTATTTTATGGGGTCCTTGTTCCAGTGTATCTACACAATGAAGTACAGTGTAACAACCTTCACTTCTTAGTACACATGTACTAATGATCTGCAGGTACACAAAAATACATTATGTATGGACAACATGAAATTACATATTACATAGGTTGTTACACTGTATTTCATTATGTAGATACACTGGAACAAGGACCCCGTAAAATAAAATGTTACCCTCTATTGTGTCTGTACTTGTATGTTAAGCATTTAAAATATGCTTGTCTGTAAATGTGAATGTTTGTAATAGGATATGTCTGTAAATTTGTACTTTCCCCCCACACTTCAATGCTTGCACGACCAGAGGCAGACTATTGAGTTGATTCCTGTTACCAGAGTGCACTTCACTTGGAGGGACAAAACTCACATCTACTTTGTGTACGGGGCCGAACACAATGTCTACGCCAAGGACTACCCAGCCAAATGCTGCTGTTCCATCTCATGAAAAACAGAAAGAATCCTTATATATGATAATGAACTTAACAGAGCAATGTATAGGCTACTCATTAGGCTCTGGTGCATTAGTCAAATGTTTAGACATAGCTTACAGAATAGTGATGAAAATGTTGTTTTTAGATTAGTAGATTCAACTTTTATTGTCATTGTGGAGAGTACAAGTACAAAGACAACAAAATGCAGTTTGCATTTAACCAGAAGTGCAAAAATAAGCAGAAAAGTGCAATGTGATATACAAAGTATAAAATGTGTTGTGATTAAAACAAATGTTTTTATGCTTTGTTTATACCAAACCCGCTGTGTAAATGAGTTGTAAAGAGGGTGTATTTCAGCACTGAAACATTTCAAGGATGCAATTATGGGGCTATTAGGTAATACCCGTAATACACTTCTTAAGTTCATCTTAATTTCTTTTAATAAATTTTCACTTAATACGTGTCTAAACTGCAGTTTTCTGAGTATCAAAACGGCAGTTTTGGAGGAATTAATTACAGTTCATATGCAGGAAATGGGATATTTTGGACATGGAAAAAACTCCCAGCACTGCACTTTACTGTAGAAATGGAATATTTTGGTCATGAAAATATTTCTCTACTAGGCCTACTTTGTAGCCAGACCTACTTTTTTGTCCCATAACTGCAGTTATAGTTTATCAAAACGGGGACTATTGACTGTGTAAGGCACTTCCCATATCATCATATTGCCAGTAGCACAAAGTGCAACAGTTGGCATCTCCTGCACCAAACAAAATGTCAAAAACGTAGGCCTGTCTTAAATCGGCCCATTTTAGCCTAGGCCTACTGTCCTGTGTAAAAAGCTTTACAGACCTGAAAACATTCAAGAAATAGACGCTAGGTCGTAGCAAAGCTCAAAAACTTAGTGTGGTCCCAGCTCCGTTCGAGTGAGACAAAAGGACAGACATTGCATTCAGTGAGAAAAAAGGGTGCTCCCTGCCAAGAGCCTAGTTTGTTGCATGTTCATGTTCCCTTACAGAAACAAATAACAAGGTTTTTTCGTTTTCTCCATATGCCTTGGCTTAGGCCAGGGGTGTCAAACATAGGCCCAGGGGCCAGATCAGGCCCGCCAGCAGGTTTCATACGGCCCCCAGATGTTCTGGGTAGGAAGGGGAAATTTAAAAATATATAGTCTTCAACAATGTGTAAAAAGCAATATCTCTATGATACCTTGATTAAACCTAGCACTACAAACCATCCTCAGGAAGGAAGAGGCTGAAAGAACTGACGGAAGTAGGTTATTTCAAGAGAGAAATAGCGTTAGCACATGATTTGTACTAGTTTGCTTATAAGTGGATATGGAAAAGGAGTATATCAAACAGCACTCGTACCCATGCAGAAAAATGATGACCATGACATGACGGCCCTCACGCGGTCTCATTCCAACAAATCTTTATCTAATATGAGTTTGACACCCCTGGCTTAGGCTGAGTCGAAGAACTGCTCCTTTGCTTAATTTAAGTTCCCCATTAGGTTTTTGTGTGTGTGTATTCGGTTTGTGTTGCTGTGTCTTCTACGGATATATTCTCTATCAAATACTTGCGTGCTTTAAAGCCTAGGCTACTCAATCATGTGTTTAGATGTGTCAGTGAAGCTAAAGCATTCTCTGGTCTGCAGTGTGCTCTGCGAGAGGGGTGTGGTCGTAAGAGGGTATAGTTTTGACGTAAGAGGGTGTGTTTTGGTGTGAGGTGGAAGTTTACAGCTTTGCAACAGAACCCGAACGAGAGTTCAATTTGGCAGACAAATTATGGACGAAACGGAAGGTTTTGGTAAGTTACAATATTTCACTGCATGAATTAGGCTAGGGTTAGTTATTGTCATTTGACTGTGTGTTTAGGCTGCTATTGCCAGCTACAAGGTGATGTGTGGGATACCACTGCATTTTGAAGCCAATCAAACATGGGCTAGCCTCAGTCCTCAGAGTAATGTTTCAAATATAGGCTACCTTTGCAAAGTTATTTGGTAGGCCTAGTTTATGTTTTAGTCTGAAACAGACTAAATTATTTAGATAATATGCTATTTCGGTAGCGATACATGCTTTGCCGGAGCACTGTGTTAGCATAATAACAAGCATAACTTACAGTATAGGCTATCTGTATGTGGAGTTACAGTAAGATGACTTACACCACACATTGATTCAAATTGATAGCTTATGACTTGGGTGCCGTTCGTATGTTTGTTTGTTTTTCATATGTTTGTTTGTTTTTCAATTCAGTGAATCATCTTGGTCCTTTAGCTGCGCTTAAAAAGTTATCAGGTTCGTGGTTCGATCTAGATGTAAACAGTGGATCAGGAGCACGGGAGGAGGATCTCGGGAAAGTCAGAGATTCCACTTGTTGATTATTAACATACAGTGTGTGAGTATACCCTAATGTTGTAGGCCCCAAATAGCCTATACCCCTCCCCAGCAGTGATAGTCTCTTGCATCTAGGAATAGTGGGAATTACTGTACTCTGACCATCAAAATAATGTACCCAGGGCTCGAATTACGTGGGGGCCAGAGGGAGCCGAGCTCCCATAGAGTGAGGACTGGCTCCCATGAAAGCAACAAAGTCAAAAACCTGAGGGGGTCTCTCATATCTGAAGGTGTCTGGCATTGTAATTTAATATTAAACAACCGCTCATTATCCATCCCTGTGCAATCTCTTACCATTAAAGACGTTAAATTAAAATATAGGCTACTACGGGACGTAGGCCTATAGCCTACACTATCTTGAACGCAGACACTTCACCACCACACCACTAGACTATGAGCAAACCGTATCGATTTGAAAGCACTCGCAAATCTGAAGAAGTCACCCTGCTTTGATGTGAGTGTTTTGTCTATTTGCATAGGCGTTCATTGGGCTAGCCTACGTGGTTTGATACGTGCTGAAAAGTCCTGTTTGCTGTTGAACTTGCGCTTCACCTATTCTATGTTGATTGACAAAGCCATAAATTATGGCCCATAATGCAGCCTACAATGATTGTGTTGTCTGATGATCTAGCTATCATCTGCCATTCAGAGCTCTGGAAAGTTCCCAGCTATTTTGAAACACCTGTTAGCAATTTCTGATGTCGGAATATTTAATGGCTACCCGACAATATCTCAGCGCAAACTCCAAAATTGTTCGTCTATTAATTTTCCACGGTTCAACACATTAGCCTACTAGAACATAGTTTGGCTGGCTTTATTCATTTCTGCCAGTTAGTGCTTTTTCCCCTGTGTATAAGTTACACTACATGTATTATTGTGTTTGACACTGAGGATAGCCTATCTGAGACGGTGGTCTGGTACGTTGTGAAATTGAGAATGGCACAGACTAAATCGTTTAGTCTATTTCTTTGTATTGTGAAATTGAAATGAGATATGGACTATTATAATCAATAATATGTTGAAATTAATTAAAAGTAATCAATTTCTATGAAAAATCTATGTCTGTTGTGTGCGTGTGTCAAGGTAAAGCCTAGGCCTACCGTGCGCATATACTGTACTGCGCAAAAGCGCCACTTGCGCCTATAGGCTATTTCATTGTATCGCCTTGTTAGGCTATGCGCGGGGTGTGCCAACTTTTTATGAGATAGAGAGACCCCCTTAAAGACAAAAAGATAATTCGAGCCCTGAAAGTACCTATGTGATGTAGTATGGATGTCGGTGCAGGGCTATTGTAGAATAGTTTAATTTTATTTTTTTTATTGTAGAATGGGATTCCTCCCTGTTATGTATACAAGGTTTTCTAAAAAAAAAAAAAAAAAAAAAAACAGACCTCAGATCTGAGGTTTAGTGAAAATTTGATGTTCATAGTATTAGCATTGGGATAAATGCAGAGACCAAATTTCCCTCACAGGATCAAAAGAGTATATACTTATACTTATACTATACTTACCAGAGCTGCCAACTCTCACACATTGAGAGTGAGATTCATTCATTTGATTGGCTTCACTCGCTCTTACACCAATCAAATGTTTAATAAGTATGGCCTATGAATGACATTTTGAGATCACAGAACATGTGCTTCTACAGCCAGTGGATTCATGAGAATGAACTCATGTGTTAGAGGTCAAAAGTGAGAGGTTTAGAGGTTTCTTCAGGTCTTACTCAACTCCAACCTCTTAAGCAAATATCATATTATGTGCTGTTAAGACATCATTTCAGTTGTGTCAGCCCTGCAACATGTGCACATAGTTCAGTGGCATTTTCTTAGCATGCAACTAAAGACTGCCCATACAAGCTCAACCCAAACACTCCCTTTTTACTGTATCTGTGTGCATATGTTTTATTTCACTGAGGACACCCCACCTTAGTATGTTAGTTCTTTGCCCAGGTCTTTGGCGGCAATTGTGCAACATGTGACTAAAGAGCTGTAGCAAATGTATGAGGGACTTTTCTCTCCTGGGTCTTGAATTTTATTTTCATTCTTCCACTATTGTTGCTGTGCAGTGCCACATAGTCTGGATTGGACAAACCACCAAAACAAATAGTTGCGGCTGCAGGCTGGCAGCAGTTTTGTTCTTTCTGCAATGTGCACTTCTCTGCTTTGGTCAGCAGAGTAAAACCTCACAACCCTTTACGTTTATGGTCATGTTTATCTTTAAGGTATTTAAATATCAACAACGAAAATGAGTTTTCATATTAACAAAACATGAATTAAAGATTAGCTATGTTCAAAAAAAAAAAAGTGGCAGCCGTGGCCTACTGGTTAGCACAGAGGGTTGCCGGTTCGAACCCCGACCAGTAGGCACGGCTGAAGTGCCCTTGAGCAAGGCACCTAACCCCTCACTGCTCCCTCGAAATAGCTGTTGATGCAGGCAGCTCACTCGCCAGGATTAGTGTGTGCTTCACCTCACTGTGTGTACACTGTGTGCTGTGTGTGTTTCACTAATTCACGGATTGGGATAAATGCAGAGACCAAATTTCCCTCACGGGATCAAAAAAGTATATATACTTATACTTATACTTATACTTAAGTAACCATTGATATATTAGTAATAGTAATTAGTGACAATGATCATATGTCATTTAATTACAAAAGGCTTATTTTGGGCTGAGCTTAGCTGATGGTGATAGACACTGGTAATGAGGTTAATCATATGATTATATATATATATATATATATATATATACGCTATGTGTATATAATGCCCATGTACTATATATATATACAGTATATGGTCCTGGCCTACAAGGCTGTCCCTGAGGAAGTCTTTATGTGATTCGACTTTGGTGGCACGGTGACAAAGGGTATTATCTGGCCAGGCGCAGCAGCATAGAATCACAGACCACTGTGGAAAAGGCCTTAGTGTAAGAGGATACCTGCTTTACAGGTGTATAGTTTCTTATAGTTGCAGGATGTGCAGAAAACTCTTCTTTTTTGCCAGTCAAGTGCAAGGTTGCTGAATGTAGACTTTCAAGACCAACACAGTGACATAATGAATGATACAACATGCACTTAGTTTATTAAGTGTTTCTTATGCGTTATGGTCTGCTAAACTGTGTAAAAAGTAAACTGTTTGTAGTGGATAACTTTAAAAACCGTTTTTTTAAATACTGTTAATTTAACTATTGTATTGTTGTTATTTGTATGTCGCTTTGGACAAAAGCGTCTGCCAAATCCCATAACCATAACAACTTCACCAGGTCATAACATCATTGGTCTTCACATGTCTTCTAAAAAGCTAGTGCAGTGCCCATGCAAAACATGCTATTAGAAAACCCGTAGCCCAATTACGTACCCGCAGGTACGCGGGCTTTAAAAAATGTATAGGGAAAAACATAATTCCAGCTAAGCATTCAATGAAGGATATTGAATATTATTATATTATATTATAATAAACATGCAGTAAGCTGAATTTAAGCATGGCTGCATTTGACATTTTTTTATAGCCTAGATCAAAATCACATAGGCCTAACAGCTGTTTTGAGTTCAGTCTATGTTTAGCCTAATTGAATAACAGTTCAAGATGCAAATAACAGACACTCACACACACACACACACACACACACACACACACACACACACACACACACACACACACACACACACACACACACACAGACAGGCATTCCTGTCATTAATAGATAGAATGTCATCTAACAGTGTTAGCAGAAAAAGTCAAATCTCATAAAGAAAGCATAACCATGCTATGTACTAATAGACGCAAATAGTACATTGCAGCACTGAACACTTCAGGTGAATTTTTGCACAGTATCCAGATGGAACACCAGGAGGTTGTGAGTTCAATCCCAGGGCTTGCCACCATTATGTACCTGAGCAAGGCACTTAACCCCAACTTGCTCAGGGGCGCTGCTCCAGTAGTTAGTTAATTGAAAGTCACTCTGAGAAGATCAAATGACAGTGTCCTTTAAAAGTACCCCTGCATTTTTATTGGCTAATAAGTATTGTTAATCCCCTCAGATATGAGGACCCCCTTGGGAAAGTCATGGTCTTTTCTAGACCTCAGTTTAGTTTTGAGGAGGCCAGCATGTTGTTTATGTCTAGTGTTACTGGTAACCACGTTGTGATGGTTGCACTCTAATCTGCTCAAAGCAGCATTGATCTGCTTGTATTGTGTTTCTTAATTATGCTGTTTATGTTCCTACATTCTTCTGTCTTTATAAAGCTCTCAATCTGTCGAGAAATCTCAGCTGACAGGAACTCCTTTGCACTGGGTATTTTTATGCCCAGCTCACAGCATTGTGTGCGTTGCATAATACGCTCCGCATGGGTAGTATTTAAAGGTTTCCCCTCTGGCCCATTCAAATGAACAGGAGTTTGAGTAGCACGCTATTGGCTCATTTACTGGGTCTCATTTGGCCACTCAGCCTTTTTGGTCTCGTTGTATCATATTCCACACACATTCGTTGACAGGTTTTCCTTTTTCACACAGTGGAGATTGGCCCTAAAATTCCTGAGGAAGGCCCATCAGCGCCCCCACCTGGCTGGTTGGACTGTGTTTCAGGTTACGAGGGCTCCAAAGGAGGAGGTAAGGCACTTAAAGCTGTTTTATGATGGATAGCTGATTCATTATCATATGACACAGAAGTGCAATTTGAGAGTAAGAGAGCATAGAGATAGAGATAGGAGTAGAGTAGAGTAAAAACTGCATTAACTACTGTTAGATGTCATAGGCCCATTCTACCTGAACCCTCATTATCCTGATATTTGTCAGTAATAGTTGAGTGTAGCCTAACTAAATATTTCTGTATCAGTACTCCCCCCTCTCCTTTTACAAATGATTAGCTTTACCTAATTCATGAAAATATAGAGGTTATCAATTTTGAATTTGAGTTTTTTTAAAATCTTCTTTGCCTTCTTTATAGGGGATCCTGATGAGAATTACCATGCTCCACCTCCGTACGCTCCACCAGACAGCAATCAGAATGCTCATGTCCCCAATGTGAGGTACGGTGTCTCTTGCAAAGTCTCTGTCCCTCAGAAAATGTCTGACACTGGCTAGGTGTCTCATATACTGTACTTCTGTTCCCTTTTATATTTAGTGCACACTGTTATCAATAAGTACACTACTGGATAAACATCAGTATGTGTGCAAACTGAGGATCAAGCCTAGCAGCTTGCTCTACTAGTTGTACTGTACTTAACTCTAAGGAACAACATAGAAACGCTGGTCCTTCATACCTCTATTGGATTAAAAAAAGAATATTTTTACAATCTTATTTTTTGTACATGGCTTGTCCCACTCCTGACTGAAAAAAAATCAGTGATTCTGTTGCATTTCTGTTTAAAGCTTGATCAAGCTTTCAACAGAAATGCAACAGAATCACTGATTACTGACAGAATTACAGCTTGTTGTATTTCTGAAGGGAGCCAACAGTATCAGAGGACGTGGCCCGTGAGGCTCTCCTGAAGTATGTGGAGAAGAAGTGGAGCTACAGCAGCAAGCCCGCCAAAAACCTGGTCTTCAAGGACCTCAAGCCTATTACAGTATACCGGGTAGATGTGACATCTTTTTTACAAAATGTAGAGTTTGCAGTGTTTGCAGTTGATGTACAAGTTGATGGACACCTTGACATCTAATCTTTAAAACTGAAACAAAACAAAAAATGAATAAATATTGCTATTGCTGTCACAAAAGTTTTGCAGTTCCACAGAAGTATAACAACATATCACCATGCAATCACCATGTGTATATATCCACCCCGTACAGGCTTTTCTGTAGATTTGAATAGAGATGCTTTGCTTGGCTTTCATAGGGTTGCCTCATGCCTTTGTGTCTCGAGGCATGCCTTTGGACTGCTGGTCATGTTACACTTTTGTTTCTATTTCAGTACCGTTTGGAGACATACACAGAGTTAAGATCGAGCAACTGGGCATCAGAGCCATATAGAGGTACTGTTATCCACGCTGAGAGAGAAGATAGAATTATTCCATGACTCTAAAGTTTCTATATGTTATCAGGCCCTTTTGCACTGTAGGGACTTTTTAACCGGAGTTCCTATAACTATTTGAGCTCCTACCTTGGGGTAGGGTTTCTTCACTGAGCATAGGAACATTGACTGATGTACATGCCAACTTGGCCAAGGCAGTAGAAGCGCCATTTTTAAAAATCTCTATAGAAATAATTCAGCGTCTGTTTAAATTTGCCTAACATAAAAACTGCACAAGAAGGCTGCTGTCACGTGACAAATGCCTTCTGGTGTCTGGACAAATGGAAAGAATAAGGATTCATTTTTTTTAATGCTTCCTGATACCGTGAACTTCTAGTTTGTCAATAAACCTCAGTAGCTAGTAAATAGCAATGCTAAATAGCAATGCTGTCCGTTCATTATTTTATGTTCATGTAATAATTGAACTACTAACGTGCGTTAAGTCATCTCAGAGTTCCTACTGTGTGCGAATGCAAACAAAAAAAAGCCCTTGGAACTGTGTAGTTCTAAGGGTAGCCTCTCCAGTTCGTAGTTAGTAGAACTGTGTTCTTAGAAATGTGTCTGAGGGGGCGCTGTGGCGCAACAGGCTACAACGCCTGTACCATGTAGTGCCCACGGGGACCCAGGTTCGAATCTGACCTGTGGTCATGTCTCGATCCCACCCCATCTCTCTCTCTCCCACTCACTTCCTGTCTATCTTCACTATCCTGTCGCAAATAAAGGCAAAAGGCCCAAAAAATATACTTAAAAAAAAAAGTGTCTGAATTCGCTTGCGTAGGAGGAGGGAATCAGATACATGTATGTGTGTTCCACTTCTTGGTCTTGCTATTGGAATAACTAGGAGAGTCTGGTGACTACACAGGCTTCTTCAGATAGGAATGGGAGAAAATAAGTGACCAGGGTCTTTCACACAGGCCAGTTTGTGGACGGGCCAGAAAATGGCATGAGCCCACCGCCATGGGAGGTTCCCGTGCCGTATCCTCAGAAATACACTGACGTCACAACGCAAGTCCGGGTACCACACTCCTGTCTGGTCAAGGTACGAATCTAGCTCTTCTTTCAGTCTTTTTCAATGACTGAACTTTTTAAAAATTGTAATCCTTGGTGTCTTAATTCTTAACGTGAACACATTGATGTTGTTGGAGTGGTGGATATTATATGGCACAATATGAACATGGAAAAATCAAGATGATCATTAGATGTCTTAATAAAGCATCTCGGGTTTTAGGTTTCTGAAAAGTTATGTTATGCTCACTGAACAAAACGACAAATTTCTACTCAAATTAGGATTTTGGTAATGGTTTTGGTCTTCAGTCTTGGTCTTACATATTCAGTCTTTCATCTGATTTCAGCCATGCCATCAATGTCAGAGCATGGGGAGTGTGCGCTGCTCCCGTTGTTTCTCCCGAGGACATGTGAGAATGATTTAATTTTTTCTTTTCATCTCTCTTTTCATCTCTCTCTAGCATTTAAGTGTCTGTCTTTTCTAGCTTTGCTCCTCCATTGAGTCCTGGAAAGAGTCCAATGGGGTTTGGGATCCATAAATAAAATGGGGGCAGTTTACTTAAAGCAGAGCTTTGGGTTTGGCCAAAACCCAAAGTGGGTCATTGGTAGTGTGTTTGTTCTTCAGGTGCGCTGTGTACATTGTTTTGGCCATGGTCACAGAGGTGTTGGCAAGAACCGAAGGAGATGCACTCTCTGCCATGGCCGTGGAGTCAGAAGGTATGATCATCAGTCCGTTGAACAGCCTAAAAAAGCACATTTCAGCACATGTAACTGGTCAAATCAATTATCTTAGTCTGGTTGAAAAGCATTTTCCATGTTATTGTTTTTCGACAACAGTATTACTGTATTGACCTGTATTGATCATTAAGATGAATTGTTAACATTTATCACCTGGTTGTTTGGTAGTTTGCTTACACTACCCCTCACAAATGCTAACAGCATCTGCTTTTTTGTTGCTTTGCACTTGTCTTTTGAAGAAGTGAACGAAAACAAAGAAAAGCTAAGACCTGGGGGGTATTCCAAGTAGGTAGTTAAGTGGTAAACCTGGGGGGTATTCCAAGTAGGTAGTTAAGTGGTAAACCTGGGGGGTATTCCAAGTAGGTAGTTAAGTGGTAAACCTGGGGGGTATTCCAAGTAGGTAGTTAAGTGGTAAACCTGGGCAAGTTAAGCTGGAGGTAGCGGTAAACCTGGTAATAGAAGAGCCTGGATTTTCATTCTCTATCAGAGATTCTCATACACTAAACAGAACAAGCATACACTCTTAGGAGGATTACCACTTTCTCTAGCTTAACTTATCCAGCTTTATCACATAACCATCTACTTGGAATAACCCCCCTTAGGTTCCCATATAGGTTATGATTTATCTCTAATGTATATTGGTCTTTTGTTTTGATGTACAATAGCAAGCACGTTTGGCTAATGTCTTCCACCAGATCACAGCTGTGTTAGTTTCAGTAACAGTCCCTTTTGTCTGCTGCTTCTTAATAATTACTTTCACTCATATTCACAGACTTCTAAGAAAAAGCACATCACATCAGCAGGAATTAGAAGTGAATTGATTTGTGTGTATGTATGTCAAACATTTTTCTGTTTTAGATGTATTTGCTGTCACGGTCGTGGTATTAAAGTGTGCCCATCCTGCGAAGGACAAAGGAACCTTTTACACTTCCTCCAGCTGACTATTGTATGGTGAGGCTCTTTGTGATGTTCATACCTACCACACACATACTATCTCACTAATCGGGTTTAAGTGACTTAGGTTCTCCAATTATAACTACAATGTCTTCCCCCAGGAAGAACAATATAATGGCATACATTCCTCCTGACAAGGTGCCTGAGTTTCCAATGGAGAAGCTTGAGAGTGTGTCCGGTGATGCCTTTTTTGAGGATGAAAACCTTTTGGTACTTTGTCATTCTTCCTTGTGTGACTTGATTAAAAAGCATATGTCATACAAAGTGCCAGAACTTCATATGACCATATTATTTAAAGGTGCTCTAAGCCAGTGGTTATTAAACTTTTTGTCTGGTGACCCCCCAGAAAGTCTCGCGACCCCCTTATCTCTAACCGGCGGAATTTGGTTTTGAAATGTTGTATTAGAAGCAGAGGCAGAAAATGTCTTCCCTCATAGGTAGGCTATGTCATCACCAAAGGCATAATGTCAATGTCAGCCTTTGACTAAAAACCTTTAGAAACATTTCTTTAATCCAGACTGCAAATCATTTTGCAGTTCTCCAATATTTTTGGCGACCCACAGTTTAAGAAGCACTTCTCTAAGCGATGTTATGTGTTTTCTAGGCTAAAACATTTTTTGTCACATACAGCAAACATCTCCTCACCATCCGCTAGCTGCCTGTCCCCTACACTGTAAAAAATGTGGTCTCTGTGGACAGCCCAGACTCCAAAAATGGCAACAAAAACAGCCTGGACCATGAAACAAAACAAACTGTCTTAGCCAATCACCAGCGAGGTGTGCGTTCAGGAGAGTTTCAGTTGCAAGGGAGGGAGGGGCGAGCTAGCTCTCTGTTTTGTTTGAACGTCAACAGAAGCGACATCGCTTAGAGCACTTTTAAGTTCAATTTGTGTTATAAAAAAAGAACTAACTCTTGTTTAATCGACACACCAAATATATTTAGTCATAGACGAGTAAGTAAAGCAGAAAATATTTAAGAGTAATGAGAGAAAATGAGATAATGTTATGGTTGTTTCCTTAAAAATGACTAATGATTGCCAAAATAGTTCCCAATTAATTTAATTGTCGACAACTAATCAATAAATTGTTTAATTGTTGCAGCCCTACTTATAACTGACATAGAATATATCTAGTCAAAGTTAGTTTGGTTTGTGGTTAGTGACGTCTGTGTCTGCTTTCCGTGTGATGATGCTTTCAGGTCTATCCCATTGTGGGCTTCCCAGACCAGGAGATCTGTGCGATCTCTAAGAAAGGGATCGAGGAGCACATCGCCAAGTTCTCTTCCAACCGTCGCATCCTGCAGCAGGTAAGCAGCTTAACAAATCACCTTCTGTCTGAGGAGGAATTTACCTGTCAAAGTCAAGTCAAGTCAAGTCAAGTTTATTTATATAGCACATTTCATACACAGAGGTCATTCAATGTGCTTTACATAAACAAAACCAAACGATAATAACAAATAAAAGCATAGAAGGGCAATATAGTCAAAGAATAGTTAAAAGGTAAAGATCATAATAAAAAGAAAACATAAAACACAAGGTAAAATCATTTTAAAAATAAAGAATAATTAGTAAGCAAAACAAAGGCAAAAGTAGTAAAAAAAGTAATAAAAGACAAAGTAGAATAATTATCGAGGCAGATTCAGAATTTGTAACTCGCACAGTTAGCAGAAAGCGCCTGAGAACAGTTTGGTCTTAAGTCTAGATTTAAAACTGACTACAGTTGGGGCCTTTTTAATGTCATCCTAAAAGTTGGTTCCACAGCTGAGCCAGCATAGCAGCTAAAAGCTGCTTCACCATGTTTAGTTCTAACTGTAGGTTTTACTAGCAGGTTTTTCACCTGGGACCTGAGAGGACGAGAAGGTGTGTACTGCTGAAGCATGTCTGACAAGTATTTAGGTCCTGCTCCATTTACTGATTTATAAACAAGCAATAGTGCTTTAAAGTCAATTCTGTGACTTACTGGAAGCCAGTGCAAGGACTTAAGAATTGGAGTAATGTGGTCAGTTCTTTTAGTTTTTTGTTAGAGTCCTAGCTGCTGCATTTTGTATCACCTGAAGCTGTTTAATAGTCTTTTAGGAAGGCCTGTGAACAGTCCATTGCAGTAATCAACCCTGCTGGAGATAAATGCATGAATGAGTTTTTCTAAGTCATGTTTTGACATCAGCCCTCTGAGTTTGACAATATTTTTGAGGTGGTAAAAGCTGATTTAGTTATCGCTTTCATGTGGCTGTTGAAATTTAGATCACTGTCAATTAATACACCAAGGTTTTTAACAGTATCCTTTGCCTTCAACCCTTTTGTGTCAAGGAGAGTGGCAACCCTAAGTCTTTCCTGATTTTTACCAAATATAATTACTTCAGTTTTTCTTTGTTCAGCTGAAGAAAATTTTGAGACATCCAGGTGTTGATTTGTTCTATACACTGACACATAGATTCAAGAGGACCATAGTTGTTTGGTGATAGAGCTAATTAAATTTGTGTGTCATCTGCATAGCTATGATATGAAATCAAATTATTTTGAATGATTTGTCCAAGTGGGAGCATATAGAGGTTGAATAATAGTGGCCCCAAGATCGACCCCTGGGGAACACCACAGGTCAAGGACGTTGGTGTTGAGGTACAGTTTCCGATGGCAACAAAGAAGCTCCTTTCTTGTAGATATGATTTTAGCCAGCTGATAACTATGCCTGTAAATCCAACCCAGTGTTCTAGTCTGTGTAGTAAAATATTGTGATCAACAGTGTCAAATGCTGCACTAAGGTCCAGTAGCACTAGGACTGATGTTTTACCTGAATCTGTGTTGAGGCGTATGTCATTGGAAACTTTAATGAGAGCTGTTTCAGTGCTGTGATTTGCCCGAAAACCAGACTGAAAGTAATCAAAATACCCATTTGATGTTAGGAAGGTGGTTAATTGATTGTCAAAGGTGGTGCTGGGGCTCATTTGTGCAGATGGTGAAGAAATGGAGGAGTTTTGAATCTCTAGACGCAGATATAATGTTAACCTCTTCTTTGTGGCTTTATTGGTGTTTCTGTAAGCTTACTTGTTTAAAGTGTTAAAAGGACCCATCTGCATACTTCAGCACTGATTACAAGTGAGCTTTTATGACATTGCTACTATAAGTCGTAATGTCCAGTAGCCTACTGGCAGCATGTTGAAGCTCTGACGTTTAGTCAGCATCTTCATGGGTTTAAGAACACAGAGCAGTGTGAATTAGTTGGTAAATGAACACTTGTATCAATCTCTCCGCAGAGGCAGACCATAGAGTTGGTTCCCGTCACCCAAGCCTTTTACAACTACCGTGGGAAGGTCTATGAGTACTTTGTCTATGGAAATGAAAACAAAGTTTTCATACCTAAATACCCTTCTGCTTGTACAATATTATAATCAGGGGTTAAAGTGTGTGTGTGTGTGGAGAGGAACGCAGTCCCGCCACCTCAGATAATAATAAATATATTCTTTCATACCAACGATATAGCGCAGCATGATATTGATAAAATAAATGGTGAGTTAATTTTTCGCGTGTACAGAGGTGACCAAGAAGCTAGCAATTCTCGTCCAAAAATATTGCTACACCATATGTTGTCCAACGGTGAGTCATTTTTCCCCGTTGCACCGACATTGGATTTTAGGGTTGCCACACCTGCCAAATTCCACGTTAACCACTGATTATAATGGAAATATTAGCTACATGTTTGTGTGATCCATTAACTCTAAATGTATGTTCATGTGATTGGAGGGGATTGTAATGTGGAGAGTGTAAATGGGACCAAGGACCAGTTCCAAATCTCTTGTAATCCTTTGTTGTGAGTTTGTAAGTGTGCCCCATGTACCCCTAACACTTTGCCTTACCACTCCATCCCAAAGAGAATCGGAACACCAGGTTGTTTACAAGCCCGTTTCCAAAAAAGTTGAGATGCTGTGTAAAATAGTGTTCAAGTTCTAAATTGGCAAAAAGAGAAGCAAATAAAAAGTGTGTTTGGCAAGGTCTGTAGCCAGGGTCATGAGTGCTTTGCAGGGATCGTGAAGGAATCTACTGCGCTAGCAGGAGTCAAGCAGGATCCATGCGTACACCCCTATGTTATTCCTAACCAAGGAAGATGGGAGGTGTGAGGGGAGGTGGTGGGTTGAAACCACATGCTGCCACTTGAACCGGCAGGCAGGAATAACTGACGCTGTAGGCGTGGCAAATTTCCTCACGTTCCTCCTGAACTTCCATTTAGAATGCTATTAAAAATCAGAGTGCTATAATTTGCAAATCATGTAAACTCAATTTAATTGAGAATATTGCATAGTGCACGTATGAATTAACACGTATCAGTTGTTGGAGAGTATATGTTAATTTTGAATTTGATGCCCACAACACCTTCCAAAAATGTTGGGACAGGTGCACGTTTATCACTGTGTTGCTTGCTATTTTTCACGAGTTTACGAGATATGAAGATCATATTCTGTTTTTATTTACATTTTATACAGCATCCCAACTTTTATGGAAATGGTTTTATATATTTACAGATATGTATGTTTAGCTGACGCTTTTATCCAAAGCATCAGCTGTGAACATTAGCATAACAATGAATACTACCTTACACAATAATACATGCAGCTGTTATATTGTACCTGTGTGCCTTTTGTATTTAAAATTGCCTTTTGTTTTTCATCTGAAGTTGTCGCTTCAACTGCAGAAATACGCGACAACTGCAGGAATACTCAAGTAATTATTCATTATATATTCATATTCCCATACTAATGGGAGATTTAGTAGGACTACTCATAGACAATGTGAAGAGAAATGGAACTGTATGATAACTGTATAACTTCTCACAAATACTATCCGTGTACTGTATTTACATGTATGTAAGGACCATCATATCACAAGCTATATCACTTTGAGAAACCGGTTTACTTTTGTATTCTTTACACCCTATAAACAGTAACATATTGAAATAGAATTACTCTTTTAAATGCTCTTGTCGAACTGTATATTTATATCTAAGGTCTATCTACATTTGTGATGCCCATTTGGTATCTAAATATGTATTTTTCAGGAGCATCAAAGCATCATTGAAAAAGCTCAAGCTTAGAGGCCTACATTTCATATTTACTCACAAGATGATGTTCTCCAGGTGACTTAAAAAAAAAACATGGTCGTGTGCATTCATTGCATGATCTTGTTACTGTGTGGAGATCATAACCATTTACCTACAACCTTAACTATCCTATACTTGTTATAGTTTTTGCACATTAAGCAAACTTTATCATAAATCTGTCAAGTATTTGTTTACTGAACCTGAAATAAACATGAATGCTAAACAGTATAGTTTTGTGTCTCCTGTGTATGATTCTAGAACACACAAACATGACTGGTTCCAGTCAGTCCACAACCATGGCCTTGGCCTGCAGGCGGAGCCAGGTGCTCTCAAACATGACAGACATCCTGCTCAAGGTGGATTCTAACTACATGCCTAAGCTCTTCACCAGTTTCTCTATAATACAAGGATCTTTTCACCATCAATATAAAAGTTCTGTCTTCCACCAGTTTTGCCTAAGTGATAGACACACTTCATCCTTTCCCATGCTATGTTTTGTCATGTCGGCGTCCATGTAAGCTCGGATAGGAGGCAACCTGGTGCCATCTAGATGCTTCTACAAGAAACTATTTCTGATAAAAAGGCTGTTCCTGCCTAAAATGTGATGATAAATTATATTACTTTATGTTATTTAAAACAATGATTTAAAGCAGTGAAAACAATGTGCATTATAATTACACCAAACAAACTAACCAAACTCCTACCCGAAACTAGAAAGGTCGGTAATCGCCTAGAAGACCACTCAGACAATGGCAGAAGTGCCGTTTGTCATGTTATGAGGTTATGTGCTATCAAAATGATTTTGGAAATGTTATGTTAAGGTCAAAAAGCTGTTAAGGGTGCCTTTAAGTAACTATTTAAAGTTGTATTTTATATGTGAAATCTTATGGGACATAAGTAAACAAGTAAAGCTGAACTGGTGATGCAAAGTTCTAATATTACTAAGATCACAGGTTTGGTTCCCAAGAAGCACATAGGCTGAAACTGTATACTGTACAGCTGGTTAAATAGGTGGGTACAAAGCACACCATACACTTGTAGGTTTCACATATATCTATATATTCCTCATATATTGCATTGCTGGTTAATACATGTACAAAAGAAGACCATTCAGTTGTAGATTCCTGTGTGCTTTTATTGTTTCAAACATCGAACTCATGTAAATCTTACAAAAAGGTCAGAACAACAGTCAGGACAAATATGTACATACATACATACATATATCTTCATGGCACAGTTTTAAAAAACATTCTCCTGCCATGGATGCCATTCTTCTAACCCACACAGACACACACACTCGCGCACACACACACACACAGGGTTTTTTCTTAAACAAATTGTTTCTTCAATACATACAGTATACTCAATTTGAATACCAACTGAATGAAACACAAAAACTAATTAAATTACACTAATAAATAGTCTATCCTTGAATGGTAGATGTTAAGAGCCTTCTTAAGATGATGTACAGTATTAGAATGGTGGACAGCGCATCCGAGGAGAAGACAAGTGTGTACAATTGGGGAAATTTTGTTTAAAAAAAAAAATTCTGTGAGGCACCCTTTAAAAATGTGTTACTGTGTTATCATACACTTGACTCTTTGATTATACTATTTACAAAAAAAAATTGATCGGAGAAAAATAAAAGGTTTTGTTCTCCATGTTTCACTACAAAAATATCAAGATCTAGTGTGTTAACATTTGTGTAGGCTGGATGGCTGTTTATAAATATAGGGTTAACTCACAAAACAAAAAATTCCAATGGGGACCAGTTTTAATGCACAAGACTTCTGTGTATGGTTGCTTCACTGACACATGCTGACAGCATAGGTGAGGCCAAATCTTTGGTACAACTATTTCTACTTGACAGTTTGAAGCTATTTAGTTTATTCATGCTCAGACCACTCTATAAGTTTTTATTTTTGTCTCTGAGGGGTCTTTTGTGTGTTTGTTTTGCACCCCTACTTGAAAGTCATCATGGAATGCTTGCAATGGACTTTGCCAATTGATCTGGGCTTGTGGCGACATTTGGACCCAACAATACCTTCAGTAACTGGCCAGTAAAGGTTTATGCTGTGATTTAAGTTGATTAATGCAATTTCCAGTATTCCTCAGTCATATGCTATATGTGTTTAGCAACACAAGTGTTTGAGTGGGATGGTTCAAATGTTGTCAACAGGCTGAATAAATGCAGTAATGGCATTCTCAGTCTTTTATCATTCAGTAACAGAAATACACGATTTTGTATATTCAAACAACAACAACAACAAAAAAAACTTTTACAAGGGGAACTAATAAATGAAGTTTGATTCCAAAATGCTATATCTCTATTTTTAAAAACCTTAATAAGTCATGGCAATTAATTGTGTATTTCAGGTAATAATAACAAAATTGCAGCTGTGTTTTGTTTGTGTAAAGATAAATCAAATAACAATAACACATTTGTAGTTCTACTGAAATTACCTGGAAAAAAATAATAAAAAAAATATATATATTCATGAATATTCATTAAAATGGAGGATATTGTGTTTTTGAAACTATTCAAATGCAAACATTGTTTTTGGAGGAAAATACTAGTCTAATGCTGCCACCATATATTTTCAGAGTATTCACTGTGGTCTGGAAACCCGCATGGGTCATCATTCAAGTCAGGTGTGCCTTAGCCAAAAGCTTAGGTTTAGACCAAAATGTCAGCGAAAGAGATCTTGTGGCAAGCCCCTGTTTAGGGCAAGAACAACATTAAATTCTTGGCCTTCACCTGTCCAGAGTAAAGGAGTTTTTACAAAATCTACCCTCAAGTAAAATAGATGATTTTGCAGCAAACACAGGCTTTCTGTTAAGGCTTTATGGTTGTTGATGGTCACCTAAACCACTCTACCAGGCCAATTGTCTGTAGATCGAAGGTTTCCAGACTACCCTAGCTGTAAAAACTGAGCTGGTGAGAAATATAGTCTGATAGCAGCAGGCTACTATAAAGTGCTGATAAGGAAAGACAGAACACTCTGAAGTGGCACAGCAGGCTTGATACAGCAGGTAAAACATCACAAAACATGACCGCAACAGCTACATGTACTTCAACACACAAACTACCACACAAATCAGCCCCGGATCGGAGTCATTTGGGACCGTGGTGGCAAAGGCAGAGACAGACAACAATAATGTAGACTAGACATTGGGTGAAACCAGCCTGACAAAACAGCTACCAACACATTCTATTACTGCCAGTGGCCCACCAAAGCGGAGTGTAGTTTTTAGAGCAGAAGTGAAAAAAAAAAAGGATGGCAGAGCAAGGTGTCTGATTTGGTCCCTCTTTCAAAGGATGTGCCATGCCCAACCCCTTCTGCACTGTCAAGGACACACATAAAGAGTTTACATTCGTCTAGTGATGGGTGCAAAGCAAATGCCTTTGCAGAAGAGGGATATTTTCTGTTTTTGTTGTTTGGACTGGGGTGTTAAGGCACCTGATGAATTGTTTGTGGCAAAGGCAGCATCAGAATTATTGTTATGGTGAGAAGTGATGATGATGAAGTCCCTAACCACCCCCAGCAATCAGCCTCCGTTCAGGGCAGATGTGCCACCTGAAGCAGTCGACCTTAAACATCTGGGATAACACAATGGTTCCTCCTTCAAATGTAACATTTAATCTTTCAGCATGTTTTTTTTCTGCTTCATACAGTAGTTTGAAACTCTTGCTAGAAAATCTACAGAATCTAAACGTCATGATTTGGTTTATTTGTCTCTACATTTCATTAGCTCTAGAAATATTTACTGACAGTTTCATATGCGGATAAAATAACTTTAAACGAGATGTGTAAAAAATATATATTTACATGATACGATTCTTTAGAACACAAATGATCTTTTAAAATCAGTGTAAGCACTAAAATATACGAGATTCTATTTATCAAGAAATGTCTGAGAAATAAATACAGTTTTAGGTCTCTGTTGCCCAGTAACCTCACATGGACACCTGAAACCCATTTGTCAAACAGGGAACTGAAATGAGTGTCTCGCTATCGCCCCCTGCAGGTCTGACGCAAACACTGGGCTGAAAGCGCTAACCATTGGATGAGGGTCTAGGTTCTCATCTTTATACTAACAAGTATAACAAAGTGTACAGGTAGACTTCAGCTATGTTCAGCAAGTTTTTTGTAAAAGCCCATGACGCCAGGGTCACAGGCAGTTGGACTTACAACGAAAAATAACAAGTCCTCCTGACATCTACCAGAAGTAGGCCAGAAAGACACCCCTAACGCACTTAGAGAAAAAGGGAACAAGAGGGAGAGAGAAAAGGAGCAGAAAAAAGGAGGCACCACCATATTCACACTCCAGCCTCCAGTCAGTACAGTGTAAAGTAACAGTCTAGTAAACAATTAGAGCAGTTTGGGGAAGTATGAAAACAGACCGCCCGCGATCATCTCTCTCGCTTGTGTCCTTCTAACCCTTTGTTAACAATCTCCTCTCTTCTCATCCCCTCCTCCAAGTCAACCCTCTTTTCAACCCCCCAAACCCATCAGTGCTACTAGGTCATTGGGGCCTTTAGTTTAGTTTAGTTGGCCTTGCTCTACTTTCTGCAAAACTAAAATAACATTAACTAAAATAATAGAATGCAATAAAATGAAACAAAATCCAAAACAGGAAGACCTTGAGAAATGGGTGGGCTGAAGAATATCTACTCTACTGATGCTGTTAGCATAAAGGCCAGTCTACCAGTCTAGAGTCTGGGGGCAGTGCTCAAACTCTAGGAGATGGGGGTGAGTGGATGGATTGGGGGAGATTTGGTGGGGGTCGTGAGGCTGGGGTGCCTCAGAGCTGAGAATCTGCCCCCAGGCTGTTGAGCTCTTCCGGATGCTTCTCAGCACCGGTGGCAGAGGACTGGCGAAAACCGGCGGAGATCTCGTCGAACGTCCGGCCCTTGGTTTCGGGGACTTTGAAGTAGGTGAAGACGAAGAAGAAGAGGAGGAGGATGGTGAAGATCACGAACACATATGGCCCACAAACCTCCTGTGAACAGAAGAGTCTGAATGTATTAGCAGAAAATACCATACCAGAGCCTGTGACCCTGGTGTCATGGGCTTTTACAAAAACTCTAGTGTATAAACAGCCCGATACAACACCATCAGCCAATACTTTCATCAAAACTTCCAAAAAAGGTAGAACAATTGACCAACAACTACAATTTCCTAAATAAGTGACCTCAGTGACCTCACCTCCACGTATTGGAAGCCCATGCCCACGATGAAGTTGGCCGTCCAGTTACAGAAGCCGGCCACAGCCATGGCGGAAGGCCGGGGTCCCTGGCTGAAGAGCTCAGCCACAATGAACCAGGGGATGGGCCCTGGGCCAATCTCGAAGAACGCCACAAAGCCAAAGATGGCCACGATGCTCACGTACGACATCCACTTCAGCTTCTCCTGTGAGGGGATATGTTGCTGATGAGTGCTGATCTAACTCTAGTCAAACTAAACTAAACTCTAGTCAAACACAACACTCAAAAGTATTACCGGTTAGCATTTGTACAGGATATAACAACACTCAAGGGAGTTTTGAATGGCTTCAGCTGCACAACATGTCTTCAATAAAATTAAGGGGAGTAATGATTCCAAGGAAGGAAGTGGTTTGTTTGAGTAAGTGGCTGACTGGCTTTTGGTTTCATAAGAGAACAACCACAGCATAAATCAGCCAGGTGTGATTGAGGACGCCGTACTTACCAGGAGAGCTAGAGCGATGGTCATCAGCACAGCGGAGCCAGCCATGCCAATCAATCCCAGCATGTGCAAGGACCGGCGCCCGGCACGCTCCACCACAAAGAGCTGGAGGAGAGAGGGAGAGAGAGAAAGAAAGGATAGGAGGGAGAAATAAAATAAAATATTTAATGAAAGTAAGAAAGGTAAAGTGAAAGTCTTTTGTCTTTTGAATGAGTCCATGTGAAACTACTAAACCACATGAAACAACTTCTCACAACTTCTCACTACAAAAGAAGACAAACCCCATAGTTCCACCAGTAGTCCTTTCCTGTGGGAAACTCACCGAGACCACTGTGAAGGCGGTGTTGACCACACCAGCTCCAATGGTGGCGTACACAGGCTGTGACACTCCGGCTTTCTGGAAGATGCTAGTGGAGTAGTAGAACACCTGCAGATGAAATTGAGAAAAAAATCAGCTGTGTGTGTGTGTGTGTATAGAGTATGCGTGTAAAAACTATGTATGTGTGTGAATCTATGCGTACCAATGTGTGTGTGTGTGTGTGTGTGTGTGTACACTCACAGCGTTGATGCCAGACAGCTGCTGGGAGAGCTGCAGCATGATGGCGATGATCATGGGCTGGCGGTAGAGTGGTGAGCGGAACAGCTCGGGGATGGTCACCTTCTTCTCCCGCATCATCTGCCTGCTCTCCTCCTTCATCTCCTGCATGTCCGCGCTCACGTCCGATGTCCCACGCAGCTTCTTCAAAACTAACAGGGAAACACACAGACACACACAAACACATACAGTAAGACAATTATATTATTATATTCTTGAACACTTGTATGTATATAATGCACTGGAGTAGCCAATAAAGCATTTTACAGTTCACATCTGCATGGGAGACAACAATCAACAACAAGATGTCGTCACCGTATAAACCAACTTTCCCTGAAATGTCAAAGCTATCGGTACCTGCCAGCTGTAAACAGATCAATTAAAAATGCAGAGCTTATTCAAAACTTCTCAGTCAAGTTTGCTGAGTTTTGGGTTCCAAGATATTAACAGAGTCATATTAAAGTCTTCTCAGACACTTACCATGGTATCATTAACCTCTGTTCAACAAAGCCTGAAATGGGCTAATTAGCCCTTGGGCAAAGCAGTACCCTTCTCTATAGAAATTAATTTATCATAGTCATATCCAGTGTGTTGTGAGTCTGTGTGTGTGTGTGTGTGTGTGATTGGGCTCACCGTTCTTGGCCTTGTTTTCTTCGTTGCGGTTGATGAGGAGGAAGCGTGGGCTCTCAGGGCAGAAGGGCAGCAGGCAACACTGGGCCACCGCCGGGACAACAGTGAAGCCCAGCAGGAGGGGCCAGAACGCAGCGTTACCCATGATGCTCTCCATGCCGAAGACCTGCGCAAACACGCCACAAATGCAGACCTTACTGGACAACCTGTGCACCCATGGCTCTCCATGGCACCAGCACCCGTTGGTAATGCCAGATGCACACAGGGCGTGCACCACTGGCAAACTATACACAGGAGAGCAGTCTGGAAGAGTATGCTATTTGTTTAGGAATCTCCTGACATCAGACAACTTCTGTAGTCTACAGCTAAATATTAAAAAGTCAACTGTTACTGGCTAGAATTGATCGGCTTGCTGAAGTAGAGTTGTCGTAGTAGTCCGGAATGTGCAAATATAGATGACATGAGGCCTATGTATTCAATGGTTGTGTTTGAAATGTGCCCTAAGTAAACTTTTGCATTACCTGTGCAATTAGGATGCCAGTCACAATGCCCAGCTGGTGGAGGGTACCCAGGGCACCTCGGAGGGCGGTGGGTGAAACCTCGCCCACGTACATGGGCACGAACCCCGTGGACAGGCCAGAGTAGAGGCCTACAACGAAGCGGCCAATGATGAGCATTTCCCAGGAGGCGGCCAACTTGGAAAATCCCATGAGGGCGGCAGAGATGAAGGCTAGAACGTTGGCCATGAACATGGAGTTCCTCCTGTGGAATAGAGACAGAGAGAATTTCAGTTCAGAAATAAGAATCCATTTAAACACAAAAAGACCATAAGAGTTTTTTCAGGACAGAGTGGTGGATAGTCATGCAAACAGTCTAATTACCTTCCAAAGCGGTTGACGAACACACCCACTGAGAAGGAACCAAAGATACCTCCCACGGAGAACATGGACACTGAGACAGACCATAGTGTGATGAGGTTGGTCTTGGTGATCGGAGTCTCATATCTGTCAAACCAGGTTTCATTGTAGAACGCCTTGATGATCTGTTAGAAAAACACAGTCCCTTTGTCACAGACTTTCCAGTCTTTTCAGTGTCATTCTTTCTTTGAAAGTCAATAGAACCATTTTTTATCAACGTCAGCTGCCTTAATAAATACCCTTACACGTTTCTGATGCGAACACACACATATTAAACGTGCATGTTTGCCATTGCATTATCATCCAAACAAAAAGCCTCTACTCGGCCAATAGGTGGCAGTAACAGATTGTTATGGCTGGAGATTGGCGTCAGGTTTCAGGCTCCAGGCTCAGTACCCTACCCCCCGCGGTGATGCTGGTATGTTGACAAACACTGTTCCACCCCCGTGTCCACAGGGGTGAAGTGGCACAAGCTGCACCACAGGGAAGGGAATGTGTACAAGTGCTGTGACTGCTCTTGAGTGCCACATCTTTCTCTCTCTCTTTCTCTCTCTCTCACACACATACTCTCTCTCTCTCACATACATACACACACACTTTCTCTCATTCTTAATTTTCATAATTACAATTAGAATGTCTAAACACTTGCAGACCATATTCCATGGGCACTCTCACTTTCTTTTTGTAAATATCCAACTCTATATTTCTCTTTCTCTCTCTCTCTCTCGCTGTCTCTTTCACTCTTTCCTTCTCTGTCGCTTTTACTCTCTGACACCAGAAGTATGCTGCTAGCACTGCCAGTCTGATGGTCCTCTCACTATCTAAATATCACTCATGGCTCATCGTGCTGGTCATGTGCCTTGGTAACTGATACACACCTTATGTAAATACTGTTACGTAAAACCAAATCATTCAAATATACACACAGCCTCTTTAGGAAGTTCTGTCCAAGAGTTGCTATGATACATAGTTTTGATCTACAGCACATTGCTGATGAACTGCTTATGCCTAGATGAAGTTGTTATGTTAGTTGTGTTAGAACCAACCCCAGCTCAGTTAAGAACTAATCCAAACTAAATCAATACTGAGCTAAAGCAAACTTCAAAACATTTAGAACTACACTTGACATCATGGTTTGCTTCTATTCAGGAAATCTTCCATTTTCTCATATCAAAGCTTAAATGACTCAGCAAATTTTCCTCACTGTAGGCATTAGGCAGACAAGCATTGCACTGTACACGGTATCCTGCCCAGCTGTCTGTCGACAAAGCCACACATTCATAACTGAGGCCCAGTGTTGATAAAAACTCAACTCTGTGTGGTGCCTAAGCTGCTGATAACACAGGCGACCAGCCGATGGGGAAACAGAGGTGGAACGAGCAGGCAAGCTGCAGTCAACTATTATGGCTACTCTTATCCAAATTTGGATGTAACATTTTTATCATCCAGAGCTCCCTCTAGACTATATAGAGGGGCTAGCCAGGCTTGTCTGCAGCTTCCTGACTAACACACTTACAGTCCTGTGTCAATGGTCGTTCATGTTTTCAAGTTCAAATTACCTCATGAACATAGTTGCAATCTTAACTCCATGTCCCCTTCAGCAAAGCAAAAAGATATGAACAAGACCAAGACCAAGTCATGAATTGAGGAGTCTGATAACCTGACTGGGCCACCCCTGGGTCATGGATCGTCCTACCCTGCAGCCCTGACTTCAAAGGCTTTCTAAACCTCCAGAGCTCAAAGTTCAGGGCTAGAAAAGGTCAACAGATGCCTCTGTGACTGGCCTTACCTAAAGGCCTGAGTTAGCAGGTGACAAGAGCTGCCCTTCATATATATCTGAGCTTTTAATATCTTATTAACCACAAAGGAAACTTAGATCATCCAATTCTAATCTTTTAATTGTACCCAAAGTGCTCCACAAGCAAAGTGGAGAAGCTGTTTTTATCAAATGCATGCACTCACACACACAAACAAAGTGGAATGACTGACTTTTCTCTAATAACTGTGTTACATGTTATTTTCTATATTTCTGATATGTTGCTGATTGGATCATAAACGGCCACAGCAATGAAGAAAAGTGAAAGTGATTGATAATGACGGACTGACTATTATTGTGTTACATGCTCTAAATGTAAAGCACTTTGAGCTGCATCTGTGTATGAAAGGTGCTATACAAATAAAGCTTATTATTTTTAGTATTATTATTATTAAAGACCCCAGGCATCAGACCTTGGGTCCTTCTATGGCCAGCAAGCTTCTGAAAGACTTGAGAAACCATAAAGCCCAGTGACAGAACCAATGTCTGCAACGGCATCTGAGCTGCCCTAAAACTTGACTAGATTTCCCAGTGACTAGAACTGGCCTCAAGGGTATCTCAGGCCAGAGGATCATGAGACCAGCAGGTGTTTTTCCATAAAGTGGTTTTGCTTATAACAGAAACAGATCGGCATGTTTCTGAAGCTCTCCTGCAGACTGTAGAGGCCAGGTCTGGCCGTGGCCGGAGAGGCTGGTTTGCTACTTTGCCAGGGCATAGAGTTGTCCTGAAACAGGCACCTTTGAGTCTCTCTGGCTGCGGCAGGCCCTGAAGGTCCTTGCTACTCTGAGGGAGTTGGCCGTCGTCTTCGGCTGCAGCTGGCCGTGGGGGAGACTGATCGTCCTCGGAGCTCTTGAAGCAGCAATTATCTAATCACAGACGCTCTGTTTACAGAGGGAGGCCGACGTCAGATGTGCAGCCTCACTCCAGGGCCTTATCACGGGCCCCCTATCCGGTGGATACTCTTGGCTACACATATCACTGAGCCAGCCTAACGCCAGCTAGCAATGATTACAAAACTGACACACTGACCACTGCAATCCTCCTGGTGCCTCGTGTTGTTCTCCCTTTTTATTTTCTCGTATTTTATGTTTAAACTTTTGTTTTGATGCATTTTCCTTTATATGCATGAAACATTCATAAATGATTCCTTTCTTGTTGCTTTAATCATTATCTTTTGCTTAAAACATAATACCAAACATAAAACATTAATTACATTTGTGTGTAATGTAGACTACTCTTAATCAGACTCTTAATCAGTTTTTTACTCAGCTTTGTTTACTATCTAATGTTAAAAACTGCTACACAAATACAATTTAAAAATCAGTATGCCCGGTAGTTTTCAGCTGACTAGAACCTGTCAGTATTCTTTGACTGACACACCCACTGAGTTGACTGACGCGACTCTATGACCGTGGCTCAATCTGTGGCTCCTCCTACATGGTCTTTGCAGAAAAAAAAAAAAACATACTGGATACAGAGCTTGGATCTGCACCAGTACTCTACAGTCTTCAGGCTATGTGCCTTGGTGGCAGGCATGAGTTTGTTGCCATCACATTTTCTACAATCACCTCTCATCTCCACTAAGGTTCTAGCCTCCAATGTCCATTCATCCACTAGCGAAGGGGGCCCTCTATGTTGACCCATGCATTTAGCATGAAGGTGGGGTGGGTGAGTGAGTGGGTGTATGGACCCTGTGTCTCTTTGCAAGCGGCTCTGTTTATCCACGTGTCTCCTTCTGTGCCCACACAGGCCTCCAGTCAGACCGCCTGAGTCTTTTACTTCCCATGGGACCGTGCTTCCTGAGCTCAACTGAATAAACCAATGCTAGAACTTCTGCTTTCCTCCGGGCAGAGGGAAGTCTCGATATCAGCGCAGACTTACTTCTAGTTGAGTATTCAGTTCCAGCTTCAGCTCAGCACAACAAGAAACAGATCTGTTCCCATGTTGGTGACAATTGTGAGAGTAAATACCAGCAATGTGACTGTGGCCCTTCCTTGTGGGATTGTGGAGTTTAATTGATAAACTTGCAAACTTCCTGTTAATGGTGGACTTGGTTTGGATCGCATGCCGACTCATCAGGTTTGTCTCTGAAAATACCATTTATCAGTGTCGGGGTTAACAATGCAGCTCTTTGGAAAATCGACAAGAATGACCCTGACATGTTAGTCCTTTGAGATGCAGGAGTGTAGGAGTGTCCTTGGAGAACAGGTAAAACAGGTGGTGCAGGTTTTGAACTACTTAAGCTTACTACTTTAACTAGAGATGTGAACACACCTGAAAATACCTTGACACAGGTCTGTCACCACCCGCCCCGCTAGGATACGAGTGTTGGGCTACAGCAGCTCTGCCTGGCAGTGAATGTGTTGAGACATGATCATCCCACTGACACAAAATGTATGACCCAAACCCAGCAGTACAGATGTGTGTGTGTGTGTGTGGGGGTTGGGGTAAGTGTGTGTGTGTGTGTGTGAGTACCTGTGTGTGTGTGTGTGTGTGTGTGTGTGTGTGTGTGTGTGTGTGTGTGTGTATGTGTTAATGGTTGTGTGTGTGTGTGTGTATGTGTGGGTGTGCATGCAAGTGTGTGTGAAAGAGAGAGAGAGAGAGAGTGAGTGTGTGTGTGTGTGTGTGTGTGTATGTGTGTGTGTTTTTCTCTGCACTCTGCTGCCAGATAGATGCTTCTTGCTACTGTCTGTTATGAAGCAATAACTGGCTGTCCTGACAGATGAATATCAGACAACAGCTGCAACAGCTCTGGTGGATGAATGGATGAATGTGTGTGTGTGTGTGTGTCAGAGGTGAAGAAAAGAGCAGTCATGCTGCTGCTGCTGCTGAGTTCCTCCTCATGGCACCTGGGCCAGCTTTTCCTACTGGGGAGGGGACAGTGGTGGAGGAGACAATAGGTGGACCAACTTCTCTCTCCAGAAACCTCTCCTAATTTGTTGTTATATATCAAGCCAAATAAGAAAGCTAGCATCATGGTTTCTGAAGGTTTAAACAAGTAAAGGACTTTTTAAGACCAGTTTAAGACTATTATGATATATAATATTGGCAGAAAATATAAAGGGAAATTTTGGAATCAGTTTTGAATCAGTTCCACATATCTTGGTATAATTTCATTACATTATGATATACTTTATCTGTACTGTTGAGTGAGAGAGAACTACAATGTCAAACAACTATCTTAACACCCCGTAGAAACCCTGTAGCGTGCTAACAGGTGTTTCTCAGTGATATAATCGGTATGGTCATACTGGGAAAGCTTTTCCTATTTTTTAAGAAGGTGGTCGCCCCTGGACAACAGCAAAGTGCATTGCTTTGGCACAGTGGGAAGGAAAGGTGTGTTTGTCTATACATCACCTGCATACGGGTGCTTTAAGACTGATCAGATTAGGGCACATTAACTGAATATGTTCCCATTGGCTCTGACCACTGGCGGTCAGCTGGTGGAATATGATGGCTATTGATCTCACCTATGTTTTATAATGCTGGTCCATTTATAGCATGGAAAACTCAGAGAGCATCACAGGCCTGGCCAAGAATTTGAGAGTCTGTCTGATTGAGAGGGCTTTGGCACAGACCTCCCTCTATAATTAGAACCCACTCCGCCAGCGAGATAACGTCTTGATCTGGACAGTCCACAAGTGGCGCACGTCGCAGAGGACCTTTCATTGTGAGATCGGAATGGTGTGTGTAGCCTATAGGGGTAAATATAGCCACAGACACTGTGTGATGCCAAGATTGCACACTTACCAATTCAGGGGCGTTGATGACACCGGTGTTGTAGCCAAACTGGAGGGAACCAATAACAGCGGTTCCTACAGCCAATAACAGCTGGAGTGTCACTTGCTGTAAAACAAAGACAGAAAATAAAACATGAATAAATGAATAACTAATTTTAGATCGTCATGTGTACAACACTGTTACTAGATATGTCATATAATACTGTTAATAAACTATGATTTATCACACTATATAAAACATTCAGTTTTCCTACTTCACCAGATATTAATGATTTAAATTTAGTGTGTGGGGGACTTAATTTCAGTGCTTTTAAGTGTGATTCCGAGATGAGGGCATGTTAAGCTAAACATGGCATACCCACTGAAAAAAAAGGCTTCTCTATAATCTACACTGAGTAGTGTCCCACACAGTGTAGGATAATGGTTGCTGGTGAAAGAAGAATGCCTTAACCGAACATTTCTAGAGAGCTGAACGTTCTGAAAGAACTTAACAAGTCCTCCAAACCCTTTGCTTATTACTGACATAACCTGTTCAAGCATACTAGTCCTTCTCCAACTGGCCCAAACTGGCACACAGACTTTAATCATAATTTCTTTTTTCAGTGAAATCAAAATGGGAGTAAACCGAAAACATGACTCTTAGTCACTTTCTTTTCCAGGCCTCTTCCTGCTTTTGTAATGACAAAGTATTAACAATAAAACAAAATGGCTATGCCAAAGCCAGTAAAATACTCTCTGTACACACACCAAAACACCATCTTCATAGTCGAACACAACATGGAAGAAAGAAGATGAATGTTCTTTGGGGACGGGACTGTAAGACAAACTCTAAGACAAACTGTACAGATTAGCTTACTATAACTAGTTCTCCTTATCTACACGAAATACTATTGTCTACTTCCCTGTTCATGTCTCCATGAGAGAAGGGTTCATTACAATGCATTATTTCCCTGTAAACCATGGAACGATCAAGGACAGTGTTATGACTTTATTTCAGAGCAGTCACTCATGCTGAAATCAAGATGATGCACATCACATTTCCTCATTCCAAATGTTTATACAACACCTCAGTCTGGTAAAGGTTCCCTTGACCTTATGGCTTGCCCAATGTGAGCGCTCAGGTTTAATAAATAAAAAATAAAAAAAACAGTCACGGGTGACAAAGGTGACAGGAGGGATGACCTTCATCTGGGGCCCTTTAGGACCACACAAGCCGGCATTATACTGGACTCAGTGGGTTGGGTCGCAGTCGGAATTGGGCAGGACCGGCAGCAGAGCTATTGTCCGGGTTCCTGTTGTTTCAAAACCCGTTGGATGGGTTGAATTTTCCCTGGAGCTCTGAGGACAGGCATGTGTGTGTGTGTGTGTGTGTGTGTGTGTGTGTGTGTGTGTGTTTAGTTCCCCCAATGTTAAAGTTCCACAGAGTTAACAAACCATAACAATAATGAGTCATGCCAACCTGCCAGTCAGACACTCAAAACACAAGATAATTTTAGTGGTAAATATGGCGAAAAGAGCCTGAATATTTCAAGTATGGATTTACTTCTGTTGAGGACAAAAATAGACAGAAACCCCAGTGTGTGGTGTGCAGTGAATTGCTGGCAAATGAGAGCATGAAAGCATCAAAACTAAAACGCCACATGGAATATGCCACAGCCTACTGTCAAAAACAAACCTGTCAAGTACTTTGAAAGGCAATACAGGTGTTGTGGACTTTGCAAATGTGCCTAACATCAGCATGTTCCAAACAAGTACCGGCACTTTACCACATGGCTCACCAAATCGGTTGGCTTGAGCGCTAAAGTATGGGTCGCGACTTAAAGACCATGGGAAATTGAGGGTCCCAAGGCCAGACCAGTTAAGAAACACTGACCTACGCAACCCCTAAATTACCTGATCAGACAGGGAAATTGGTGGTTGCATACTTTGGCCTGGATTAGTCTCAGAGCCAGGCTTGGTGTGGATTCAGACCAGCTCAATCTCCAGCCAAGAGCTGATCCAGAGACCTGGGTCTGACCCGTACCTGGGCCGACACGGTTACCAAGCCAGTTAGCATCCTGGAATCGAGGCATAGCTAACTTTACTGAGCTGCACAGAGCTCAGTGGCCCTCCTGCTAGTGCTGGCTCTAATGGAGAGCTCTAAGGAGTGGCCAGAGTGTGGTACTTTTCCACTGTGACGTTGGGAGTATCACTAGTGATAGGCTAAGTGTTAGGGCTGGGGGCTGCGGTCTGACGTAGCACAGCCGTAAAGACTCAGGGATTAAGCTCTGAGATCACGAGTCTCGTTGCTATGACACTTGAATATCAGAATGGTTGTAGGGACTGTAAGATGACGTCTGTTTTTGTTCAGTCCCCCGGCAGATATGACTAAGCCTTTCCTGTAGATTTCTTCCTGATTTAAAAGGTATGTTCCAGAGAATAGAACAAATCTGATGGCAGGGGCAGTCACGGGTGAATTGTAAACACAACGTTCTCTAAACGGCAGTCGGAGCGTTCTTTCCGAACTATCAGATTCCTGAATTTCACTCTCTAACTGGGGGAGGGTTGGGGTTGTTTATACAAACAAATGTGTGTGTGCGTGTGTGTGTGTGTGAGAGAGAGAGAGAGCTAGAGAGAGAGGAGTGTATGTGAGTGTGTATGTGTCCTTCCAAGAGGGTCTGCCCACCCAGTTGTGGTCTTTTCTCATACACAGCAGCTCATATGGCAAACTCCCACCCACTTACAACATGTCATCCAATGAGAAGTTGCCATGACATTTGTTTAAGGTCGATGAGTTCGCAAGGCTGCGTTACTAGTCCTAGAACAGGATGTGAGCTCACACACATACACACACACACACACACACACACACACACATAGATATATTTGGGAGGGGCACAGTTTAAAGTACACACAGTTCTGCCATCCCAAAACTATCAAAACTCATAAAGTTCCATTTTGTTATTGCTTTTGGATTCCTTTCATCTCTGCACAGGCCAGCCTCTTCCTGTTACTTGCGTTTGAATGCAATATATTTCTCAGTGTGCCATAACCTCATAAAAAAACTCCATCCTGTTGGAAGCATGAAGCTCATCCTCATCTCAAAACAGTTTCAGTACTGCCCCACTGAGGGAGTGAGACTGCATATAAGGAAGTACAGGGTTCTTAAAGAGAAACACAGAGTAGAGGTTTTTCTCCCCCTTCGCTAAATATGGATTCCTCTGGTCCCAGACATCCCGATTAGGGCATGTTCACTCTCCTTACTGAAACGCTGCTTTGTGGCTTCTTTGCCTTTAGCCTACATCGCTGCAAGATTATGGACACCTCCCATCCCAGATTCATGCATGTAAGCTCTGTCATGAACACACCCACTGAAATACCAAATATGGGTTACATACCCCTTATACATTCTTTGATTTATCTGTATTAGTCCTAGACACTTTTTAAGCAGTCCTTTCAATATGGTGAAGATGTAGGTTAATTTTTATCCGTATTTTTGCTTTAAACACGCATAGTCAGATTACGAGAGAAGGAAGAGAGAGAGAGAGAGAGAGAGAGAGAGAGAGAATGTAAACACTGTCCACTGCCTGAGGAAAAAAATTCTACAGCTTTCCATTCTGCTTAAGTCAAATCTAGCAGGTGACTTGCTCACTCTCTGTCTCACCAAGATGCACACACACACACAGAAACACAAGCACACTCAAAGGAACAAACATTCCAGTAATTGCCCTGTCTTAAATGCAGAGTTAACTCATACATGTCAACACCTGCATCACACATGGACACACGTGCATCATACACACAAACAGATCACACAGACACAGACACACATACAGACACAGACACACACAGACACACACACACACACACACACACACACACACACACACACACACACACACACACACACACACACAGAGCCTGACTTGAACACATCCTTGACTAACAGCCATACCGTGCGGACATTTGAAATAGCTTAAAAATGCCACTCTCCTTATCTAGAATTAGACACACAATAGATATTTTTGTTCGCAACAATGCAGGCTCTCATGCTTTATAAAAATGGCTGAAAGCTCCTTCAATTATGGAGGTGAATAATTGTTTTGATGTCATTGTGCAAAGACATTTTGTTTCCCTCTTCACTGTTGTCTCAACTCACTACTGAAACAGCTATACTAATCAGTCAAATAATGATGCAACACCTCTGAAACAACCCTGACACAGAACTGCTGGGCCCTCCATGTCCAATCAGAACAACAAGAAAGCCCTGTCCTGATCGGCCACTGAAATAAGGCTTAGTCAAGGCGACTGGACATGCCTGCCTGGTGTTAAAGTTCAGGCCACATGCTGTCTGGAAATGGAGCTCTTGATTTACTGTTTTAAGGAGGTAGCAGAATTGTTATAATGCTCTCCGTGCTTGTGTGCATGTGCGTCACAAGATCATTTCCGTAACGTAAAGTTTATATCATAAAGCTATGGTTTACAGAGTGAGAATGGGAAATTGCATGTCGTGGGTTCAGAAATGTGATTGACCATCTGGGCTCCATTCCAGGAAAGCCATTTACAGTATAAAACTTGGTTATACACCATAACAGCTAACTCTTCTCTACTCCACTAAGGTGACACTGTGGGGTGCTGGGAGAGGTGGAAAGTGATCAATTTGCCTCTGGTATGTAACCCAAACCATCTTCCTGTCTAAATGAGCTAAGATCTAGGTCATCCAGGAAGAGTCCCTGATAATGGCAGCCTGAGTGGCGGGTCCGGCCCTAAGCCGGGACAGATAAGGGCTGCACTCGGGCCAGAGCCGTCCCAATGTCAGGGTGCATTCTGGGTGGAGCTGTCCAAAGTGTTTCTGGCCAAATGACACTGTCATAAAGGGACGGAACAGGGCTCATTTAGAGCTCTCGGTCAGGCAATACCAGACATGCTTGTCTACAGTAAACAATGGGGCTGTTGGATATGGCCTGACGTTAATGCTCTTTGAGCTGCAGTCAACTCAGCACACACACACTGACGCAGACACACACAGTACACAAACTCACTCATACACGTACACACACACACACAAATACACATTGGAGGGCTTGCTAGGTGATGTAGATTAAACTCACTTGAGATTATAAACAAACGATGCCATAAAGAGATGACCCAATCATGTGATGAGAGCCTGAGCCACTCCGCTCCAAATAAGGAATGCTGCCAGCGAGCAGGGCAGGGCACTACAGTACCAGAGAAGGCCTAACTCACAGTAGTCTTTTACAGGAAATAGTTACTGAACCCCTGATGCTTGAACCCTTTGGGCAAGCATTTAGGTGATTAGGAGGTTAAACACATTAAAGCACTTTGGTTAATTAATTATGGAGATGTAGATCACAGAGTCACAAGTAAACTTGAGCCTTTGTCATCATCATGCAGAAATGTGGTCCCACTGGTGTTTTTATTGTTTGATTTGAATGGACTTTGCATTTTCCACTGAACTTAATTAACTGGGCGTCCTTACAGTAACTTCAGTGCATCACTTCCTGTTGTGTGAAATAGCAGCCATATCACCCTGAGCCTAGCACACGTCTGTCACAGATCCTGTGGTCTAGTCTGACTGAAGCTAGCACAGAATGATGGGAACCACATCACCTGGTTCATGGTCTGATGTGCACACAGCTCATCTCAGCTGAGTCTTAGCGGAGTCTCAGGGGTATTTTGCTTGCCATTGTGGTGAAAGTAATACACCACAATACACCACTTTATATAATAATAAAGTGTAACATTATGATTATAAATACCACTGTGTCAGTGTCTTGCAATGTGTTACATCGCATGCAAGTGCAATTTTCCACTGTCTAGTTGTAGTACAACTTTAATGTGCTCCAGTGTACAACCTTTCTGCAGGGAAGTTTTGAACATTCTAATAAAAGATACTGCGACAATTTAAGGCTCTAAAATTCCATGTTGAATTCAGAGCCCTCTAGCTCTGGTTGAATTCAATGAGCCCTGATATTCTTTAGAATGTTAATTTTCCAAACTTCTTGTCACATGGGTGTGATGCAGAGTGTGATAGTATCTGTTGAAGTGGCTGATTGTGATGCTAATGCTAAAGCTATTCCCGACAGCAACACTCATCCTTCAATGCCCCACCCCCACCTCCTCTGCTCTGTGCCCAGTGCCCTGCCAGCTCAGTCAGGCTACACTACCATCCGCACGTCCTTCACCAGACTCTAGTTTCACACAGAAACCTGAGATCTCTCAAATCTCTCTCTCTCTCTCATTCAAACACTGGACCGGGCCGTAGCACCACAGAAGCAGACTCATCCAATACCATGCCAACACTCCAGGGGGGTTAGTAATGTGTGTGTGTGTGTGTGGGGGGGGGTGTGTACGATACTTCACCCCTCCTCTCAAGGCAATGAATTATAGCCTTGCCTCTTCGGATACTGTCACCCCCCCCCCCACACACACACACATATACTACACACACCAACCCAACATCCCACTAATCCTACCCTCCTTAGAAAGCCCTTGTTACTGCTCATTAGGCCCCAGTGACAGTTACAGTGGAGCAAGACAGGCAGAGAGAGAGAAGGTGCAGTCATGCAAGCAAGGCGGTGAAAAAAAAAAGGTGCTGGAGAGCTCCTGACGCAGAAGGAAATGGCATTAAGGCTTTAACAGGCTCCAAGCGAAGAGAGAGAGAGAGAGAGAGAGAGAGAGAGAGAGAATGGACTAATGGGGCTTAATCAAAAGCCCCAACTGTCAGCTCGGGCAGAAATCAAGTTTTACGTTTTTTTCCCTATGAAAGACCACTTAATTCCCTTTGCTGCGGATCAGGTCAACTGTATGCCTGACCCCAATTACCTTCACTATACCCACAACTCTGAAAAACAAGAGTACACCCCATTCACCCTCATCCTACCAGTTGAATACGGAACACATTTCAGAATAATGCTCTTAGCGAAGAGAAAAAAAAGACTTACTCACAACATGTTCAGTTCAAGTTCAGCCTTGTTTGTCAGAGGGGCTAAATGCATTCGTGACAGAGGAGCGTAAAGTGATGAGACCATTTGCTTTGGTGTACGGCTTTAACTGTTTCTGTGGCAGAGTTGAGGGCTGTGCGTTTGGCTCCAACTAAAGCTTCCTGAGTGCTCGGATCACGTTAACTGGACAGGCACCTGAGGAAACAGTATTCGCTCAGCTGTGCTCTGAGGCTCAGAGAGAGGCTAAAGGAATACTGTCTGAGACTTCCATCATTAAAGGAAAATTCCGGTTTTTAGCACTTTGAGTCCCTTTTCTGGTTTGTTTTGGATGAACTAGAGTGGTAGACACCGAAATTTTGACGATTGGTCCAGTCCCGGCGTCATGGGGGGGCTTTGGGGGGCCGGGCCCGTCCTGGAAGTCATCTATGCCCGCCCTGGGCGAGCTTGGCTGCACCAACCAAACCCACTTCCCCAATCCCATGGATTGATTTTGAGCCCTAATTAAATGTAGCCTAGCCTTTATAGGCTAAGTTTGTCAATATAGCAAGTAGCAAACAAAACTTCTGTATCATTCCGTAGCTAATCATTCAGGAACATTAGGTAAGCCAAGCTATCACGTAAATGGAGAGGAGGTTTTAGTGGCGCAGTCTACTTCACTTCTGCACTACCCGTCATCCGATGACAAATATGGCTTATCGCTCGCAGAGGCTATGTCTCGTATAGTAGTTAGAAGAATAGGCCTAGTAGTTTCTGGGTTTGTTTGATAGCGTTAACCTTTACTGTGTTTTTATTCTGGCCTAGTTGGAGAACATAGTGAGCTTGTTACGCTTCAGCGCCCGAAGTTATCCCGTAACCGGGGGCTAACTTCCTAACTTTATCTGAAAGTTGTTAGCAAATGAACGAGGATTTTGGTTTTATCTGCGGATTTATTTTTGCACTTTTTCCACACGCGTCTCAGTTCTCTAACAGATATCCCCTCTCGCTTTCTCTCTCTCCATCCCTGCGCACGGAAGCTGCACCATTTTACAACAATTGCATCTACATTTTCATATTAGAATGTTTTGTCAAGTGTCAGCTTAAACTACCGTGATCAATTTAAGTTACCGTGCCCCCCTGGAACGGTGTAATGCCCGTCCGTCAATTTGTGTCTGCCGCCGGGTCTGGATTGGTCCTGTCTCGACTTTTCTGACTCGTTTTGAATCGCCTTTGACTGCTCAGAGTGGCTGCCAATGTTCGTTTTTAGATTCTATATTACCTTGAACTTTCATTGTTCTTTTGTTATTGATTCACATGACTTGCTGATAATGCCATGAATAAAAGAATGAGGAAGGTTATCTGAATGGGTCACGGCACCTAGCAATGCTGACTGCCTGACATCTACAATTCAGCCATGTCAAAACTATGAGTGGAAAGCCTGTCACTTGGCATTTGCCCACCCGTGCCCCTTGGTAGCCTACCTCAAGCTAAGCCCCCAATCACCACACACGTCTCACACGCACACTGAGAGGATCAGCTGCAAGAGAGGCATGCAAAGCCTAACCACGAGAGTTTGATCTGAAGTAACAAGTGTGCACATTCTCTGGGGATTAAAATCTGATTGTATGCGTGTCTAAGAGTGTGTTTTGGGTCGAAAGGTGCATGTGCCTATGTGCACATACTGTAAATGTTTTTGTGCGTTTGTGTGAATGTGTGTGTGTGTTGTAAGTGAGTATGTTTGAGTGCATTTTCCTGCGTGTTGTGAGTGTGTCTGAGTAATTGCACAGGCTCATACTCAGAGTATCTACTGTAGCTTGTGTATGTGACAAAGTGAAATCTGTTCTTTTCCAGGCTGTGGCTACAGGTCCTGCTCAGTTCCACAGCTGCAAATCTGTGATGCAGCAGGAGGATAAGGAGGCTGGGAATAGGTCAGTGATAGGACCTTTTGTGGGAGAGCCTGCTTGCTATTCCCCTGAAAATACCAAGCTGCGCTGTTCTCCCCATGGACTTCTGCCCTGTTCCCATCACATCCACAGCCTAACTGGTCCAGAAAAGAAACAAGCCGCACACGGAACAACACAAAACAAGTGCAGAGGATCATGTGAGAGTGGTGTCAACCACTGACGTTCTGAGAAAGAAAAAAAAAACAAGAAAAAAACGGATGTGTCTCTTGGTGGTAGTAAACCCACTTCACACATAGACAAGCAAAAAGACGGCATTGCTAACAGATACAGTCACGTAGCAATGTAGGGTAACACTTTACTTGAAGGTATCTACATAAGAGTGACATGACACTATCACAACACTAACCCTAACTTGTCATGACAAAAACCGAAAGACACTAACCCTAACTAGTTATGACAAAAAACGAATGACACTTGACAGAAGCGAGTTACAGAAGCGTTCTGCCATAAACGTTTATGACTTGTTTATAATGTGTATTAACACGTTCATGACAGTGTTATGTCACTCTTATAGATCCCTTCAAGTAAAGTGTATGTATCAACTATAAGCACCACGATAAGAAGAAACCAGTTTTGCACACATTCTATTTGAAATCCACATGTTATACTATCGTTATCGGTAAAAGACAAACTGTTGAGGATATGACAGTATGTTCTCAGAGATAAGTTTGACACTATTCTGCTTATTATGTTGATACCGCCTAGTATTGATGCCCAGGCACACGTTCAAAAGTAATGGTATTCTATGTAGCATGTGTTTTGTGGTATTTTACCAACACAACCAATTGTGTTCAATAATTAATATGCCCATGTAATGTGGCACCGCAACCACGTTACAGCTGCTCACATTATACCTGCTTGTTGAATTTGGGCTACTTTTAAAGGAGCGACACTTACATCTGCACGTAGGCCACACCATCATTGATTCCAAACACTCTATTATCCGGATAGCTGCTAGCCTACACTCGATGTATGCCAGGAGCCCAGGCGTAATTACTCCGTTATTACTTTGAACGATTAAGTAAAGTTATAAGTGCACACACCCATTTCTAACTCCGGCTAGCTGGAGCTAAATGTGAGCGAGTGAAATTTGTGGCTTTTCATTTTAGGTAAATTAGCGCAGAACAAGTTGGACAAGTTAACTTAAGGACAGAGACAACATGCATTAGTTGGTGGGCTGTTTAGCTAGCAACTAATATAGTAATGTCAGTAACGTTGTACTAAAGCACAATAGGCTAATGATAACTGTTCAAACCACACCTATACATTCTTTGTCAAAAGGATATCAATATGTAACTGTAAGTCTGTGTTAGCCCGACTTACCTTACCACCGGAATCCATGTGATGTGATAACAGTAAAGATAACTCAAGATGTCCGTAACTTAGCGGTACTCTTTAAAAGTCTTCTCTTCTTCAAATTCGATCAGTGTTTCATTTTGTCTCAGAATATTATTGAAAACGAAAAAAATAATAAACGCAGCGTTAACGTTAGCTGTGAACAAAAGGGTCTTCTTCAAGAGCAACCCAAACAAAGTTGTGTTCTTCTCTCAAAAGTCCATCACAACTTTTCTGCACGCAATTATTTTTGTGTTCGCGAAAGCTGAGGCAATGCCCCAAACTTTTCAGTCTTTGTAAGTTCTGTCTGAGCAATAGGCTAATTTCACTTCACTTCGCTAGTGTCTAACCCAAGACTTGTGCCCCTGAGGAAATAAGCCGGTAAATATATTTCGTGTGTGCATCTAGCGTGATTGGCTGACGCAAGACTGGGACTGTCTTCCGTGGAGGTGTGAGCGGAGGCTTGGAGTACTCATGAACGCCCATTGGATAGCTGACCCTATCCAATGGGAGCGTTTGGCATCCCATTGACAGCCATAACAAAGCCAAAATAATATCCTGACTGAAATGTAGTCTACACTTACCACCAATATATACAGCCCTTAATGTCACTGTGTAAAAAATACAACTCAATTAATTTAACAATTAGCCTAGTACTAATGAAAGGTTCTATAGCCTAGCCTAGGCCTACATCCTGTTGGCTATAGGCTACGTTGCTTGTAGCCTAATTCAGCGAGAGGGCGCAAATGTGCGCAGTGAGACAGGTTCTTAAGAGTCTGGCAAAGGGGTCTGTCTTGGAATTCTGCATGCATTTTCAAAGTGGAAGACAAATTAGAAAAAATAACTTATCCTGTCATGTAGCCTATCCTCAATATTGTTTTTGCCTATTATTACTGTTAGTAATAACTTATGTTAGTAGGTCTAATAACCTACACAAGTTAATGTTCCCATGACTGAACATTTTGCTATATTCAGTCTGAATGTTTTGGGACAGAAAATGTGTTAAATGCAAAATATACAGTTTCACATTCTGATGAAGCTATAATTTCCTTAAATTTGGGCAGAAGGCTACACGTAGGCCTACCATAGCTTGCTGTGTTACATCCAGTGTGAAATATCGATATAAATGCACTGTCAATAATCTGCTCATTGTTCATTGTGCCCTGAACAGGCTTTCATATAAACAACCTGCACCTGGACAAGCAATTCGCCGTATTGTCTGTCTGCGTAGCCCTCAGGCCTTATAGGCTACGTCATGTGTGTGACTGAGGGGGTCCTTTCATTCACAATCAGAAAATGGCATTGACAAGTGTTTATTGCCAGAGCGATATATAAAAACAAACTTTTTGCTGGAGAAAATCAAAGTGGACTGTGTTTTTACCTTTTGTCAGAGATGACAGGGCACGCCATCCGGCCCACACGAAGCAAAGGAAAATAATCAAGAGAGCAACACAGGAAAAGACACTTGTTTACACACAATGAAAGTGGCGGGAACTTGACAGAGACTGAAAGAAAAATAGAATGACCAAAAAAAAGGAGTCAAATGAAATTTTGTTCCCAAGGCTGTTTTATGTCGGCCCTTTGAAATCTGCCTAAAACAATAATAACAGGCGAATGCTCAGACAAAGACGGCTGGGAGGGCTGCACAATCTGCAGTGACGGTCTAATCTGAGGGGGCCACGCCACGGGCAGCAGGCCAGGTGCGTTCGGGTGCTGGGGAGCCAAGATCAGTGTCTCATGACCCAGGATAACCAGGGACCAGTCAGTCCAAGAGGATACGTTAATCAGAGGAATGGTGTCATTGGATTTTGAATGCAAATATAGATTAGATTGGTTATAGATATTTGTGTTTGCACAACTGATAGATTGTAGCCTATAGGCCTACTTTTGTCTACAGCCATTTCACAGCATGCAAATACAAAAAGTAAGAAATTCATGGCCTGAGTTCAAGGCATGTATATGGCATATGGATGAAATGAATGAAAAAATATTTAATGATGTTAAATCTTATTTTGGGATTAGAATAGTAGCCTGTTGCACAGTTTTAGTTGGGAATAGCTGGATCTTGCATACGTGTACAGTATGTAGAGTATGTAGAATGTGTAGGCCTAGCCTGTGTGGAAATGATACACACCTCATAATTGTGCACAGTATGAAAGATATAGGACATACACATTTGTGTCTTGCACCAGAATTCCCAGGTGCATTGAAAATGATGGGGTGAGAGGGATATCTTTATCCAGTATGTTCATATAGATTTATGTCATCTGTAGGCTACTGGGCCGCGGGTTTCACATATGACCTTAAACATGAGCTCGTAAACATGAACTCTGTCATGCACTGGTGTCTAGAAGGCTGTACGGGCTGCGTGATAGTAAACCGACTTTATGGTTTAGCCAATCAGGACGCAGGGCGGGAGTTTCATAGATGTGACATATAGCGTAGAAGCGACTGTGACACTGTTATTAGCGTATTAGCGTTGGCTTCGATGTGAGTGGTTGAAGTAGCACGTCAATAGATGACGGACAAGTGGCTTATTCAATCATATGCAAGCATTTTTTGATTAGGCCCAGCCTTCTGAAGCAACACTTCAATGGATCGGTTCCAGATGGATGAGTGGAGCTAGGCTGAGCAAAATTCATCTGGCTAGAGTCAGGTTAACTATAACGTGCACATAATTAACATCTACATAACTAATAGCGTGACCTCCAAGTCAGCCTTTCTGGCCCTCCAATGACCTGTTATATGCAGCAATCAAGTAGAATATTGTCATGGCCTGTTACTGAAGCTGGCAATGTGCAGAAAAATACACGGACACAGATACAAAAGTACCACCCTCTTTCAGTAAGGATATTGTGAGAAAATGCTAAATCTAATGAAGAAACAATGATCATACATTGTTGCAGTTCCAGCAATCCTAAAACAAGAAACCCAAGGTTGTAAACCCAACAAAGACTCTCTTGGTCAAACCATGGATTCTTTACCAATGAGTTTCCCTCCATCATGGGATGAGCCAACCTGTCTCCTGTTCTAGTGTTGAATTGTTTGATTCATTGTCGACCTAGCATATGACACATTGTCCACATGATGATTGTCTTCCTGAGAATCTTCATTTCCAGCAGGTCAACGGGTGAAGGAAGTCGAAATCACAAAAATGTTCTGAAGGCAAGGGAGCACAGACATTCAAATTCATAAAATGTATTACCAGTGTTGTAAATCATCTCCTAAATTAATGATTTGCGAATGAAATCTAAATGCTGTGTTTATGTTAACCTGTGAGAACTGGTGGGGAATGCTAGTTTCACAACTCCAACTCGAGTCTATCGCATAAATCAGGGACAGGATGGATGGGCGAGGGAGGACAGAACATAAGCACCTCATCAGGACCCAGATGATGCTCCTACTTTTGTTAGCAGTGTTGGGGAGCCGTCCGGTTAGTGCACGCGTGCGGAGAAGGAAAACAAGCAGGCGAGCTGAACAGGAAAGTGTGCGGCGCTCACACAATGCTACAACTTCAAGACCAAGGGAAGACTGACGAGATATAGAATTGTAGTTTTTTTGCGTCTTTTTTTGGAGATATTCCTTTGAAAGCCAGTAAAAACAAAAACAGACATTCCTCAAACAATGGGCATTCTGTGTCCCACTGCATTGTGTTCTAAATCAAAAGATAGACATGCTAATGCCGAGGTATTCACCTTTGTCCTTTGGAACACCCTGAATGACTTATCATCGGATTGTGTAATGCTGAAATCATTTGAGATGTAGAAATCAATTAAGTCATCCACTTTTGACATTCTTCTCTTTTTGAAAAGCATCCTCACATTACCCTACAAGGTATGGCTTTTATATGTTGATATATGCATTGGAACAATCTTGAGTGCTGTTGAAGTTATTGGCTTTTCATAACCAACTTTATATCTGAATATTTGGGGCTGCAAGAAATAGTCACACAGACAGCCTTGGTAATAGTGTGCTTCTCTTGCACTTCTCTTAATATTTTCTGATTTTTTATAATCTCATTCAGCAAATATGCATAACATGCTGTAAATCTTTACAATGAAACATAATTTGTCAAAGTTCATCATATCTACAAAACTATTGAAACTTTGAGCAGTTAATTGCATTTAGATGAAGTAGTTCTCAACTGGTACATCTTTGTATCATTCTGAAGCAAAAGCCAAAGTAGGCCTCAACTCTTATACTCACATTCACATGAGCTATACTTCTGTTCACCAACACATAGATACCTATGGTTCTATCAGAAACCACTTCCTGATTGCATCTTGCAATCATTTCTGCATTCCAAACCCCTATATTGATCACATGTGCAGGTACACGACCGGTTGCATCCAGTTCATTGGGCTACTACGTGCAGGTTGGCTTTCCTCTGTGACACTCGATAGACCTGTGCTGTGCAACCACACTCCTTTTGGTGAATGCACGCGGACGGACAGCTCTATGGCAGCCTGTGCCATGCCGTCATGTGATTGCCCGGCCGCGTAGTGGGCTCCTGCACGTATTCCACCAAATGATCTCATTCAGAGGACTTTTTGTTTGGCTAATACTCTGCTTTTCTGAGCTGCTCTGCTTAATTTGCACATTGTACAAAGCACAGCAAGGCCTTACGAGAACAGCTTTTTTTGTCTCTGAGAATGTCTTCCAAAGAATAGGAGAAAAGGGAGGTTCAGCTGATCTAGTCAGTGCTGTGGGTTTCTGTGTTTTGTGATGCAAATGGAATAATTCTGTACATATGTAAAATGAATCTATTATATTTTTAACATAGATAATTGATATATAAGTAGAAATAAAAGATAAATAAGAAAACTTGCTTCATTGAAATATGGAGCACTATACAGTTTCACCCATGCATATGGTTCTATGGAATTGTTGTTTTGTTTTGGCCGAAACCTTTTGTTCTCCGCACATTCCGTGCAACAGGTCCATGGTGCTGTTACATAACTGAAGAAATCCCAAAGCGTGACAACTAATTCCACACTTGATCAGCTTACAATAGGGAGCATTTTTAAAAGCCATGTTAACAAGTGAGTGGAGACTAACCTTTTCTATTTGCACAAACACGTGTGGTCTACCCTGGTCTGCAAAGATAAATCACCATCTAACCACAGTTCCAAGATAGATGGCATTTGCCATGTAGAGTACTGCTGCTGCTGTTAAATGTTCAGCGGATCAGTGTAAAAGCATTCACTTTAAAAATAGTGGATCTTTAAGGCTCTCTTAAATGGCTCCACCTTTGTTCGTCAGTTGCATCATATCAAGGCTGAAACAGCGTCATCCTTGCGCATTTGGTACCAACATGACGCATGGTCGACCGGATGAGGGCTTGTTCCTCCTTTGAGGTTTTTCACCCCATGGGACCGAAAGGGAAACGGTGACCCCCATTGATCAGGTATCTACAAAAAAAAATTAACCTGACCTAAATTTTCAGCGGAAATCATGACAAAAGGGAGCGGTATTGTGCGCCATTTCTTCGCTGCAGACTAAATAATCGCATCGTGCCCCCCTGGTCAGGGGTCTTGTTCTGAGTGAGCTTGCGTATATGTCAGGCATTGGATCGCCTGAGTAGAAGGCCTAGGCCAGGGCTAGTCAAACACCACACACACACAACAAAGGCACCCACTAGGTGCCTGAGACACATGCCTCTGGGTGATGTGCAACCCCTTAACACTGGCCTGCTTTAACTCTATGCAACCAGTGCACCTTGGCATAGATATATAGGTCACACAGTAGGGTGGGGAATCTAAACCTGGACCCCCTAAGACCTTGGCTTACACCAAAAGCACAGGGGTCGGCGATGAAGAGATTACAGGGACTGTTTACATCTTTAATCAGAGAGGAACAACAATGCTAGCTCATGCCAAGGGTTTTTTCCGTAACAAAGTTTAATGACGCTAATTCCGTGTTTATGTTTGTACTGCACAGGGACAATAGTCGTTGTATCACATCATCATATTACCACAAAACCCTATTGAGGTTATCATAAAGCTATAGAAGAGATACAACTCGAGTCTCTGCTAAGAATTAGCTTGTGAATGGCATACAGTCTTTTGGTTTCCTTTGGTTTCTCTCACAGTTGCTTGAGTGCTCATTGTTCAGTTGTCATTGTGCTTCACTGTTGGGTTGGATAAGGAGGAGAACAATTACTGAGGCTTCTGGTGAAAGAAAGGCTGTTTTTGGAGAGTAATGCTTTCTGACAGGGTGAGCAAGAAACAGTTCAGGCCATGCGTGTGGTTTCAAAGATATGAGAGTGAGGAGCTCTCACAAAAAGACAGTACACCAAATAAAGTTAAAAAATTAGTGTAAGCTAGCAGAGCAGTGGCAGGTAAAGTAACTCTTAGATGACACTAAGACGCAGGCTGTTACCACTAAGGTGCTAAGAGTTGTGTTGGCATGTGTTCCATATCAAAAGCATTTTCTCTGGATTTCAGAAGAGCGATCTAAAAGCTGTTATGTTGAATTTGTGAAGTCAGAAAGGAAGTAAAAAAATAATGGAAATCAACGAAGATCAAAGCTAAATAAGTAAAGTATGTATGGCCCTAAAACAAAAATGGTTCAGTGTGACATTTGGCTGAATTGTTTGGGGCTTTGTTTTACCAAAATCTTTTGTCCGGATCTTAGAGCTGCCCATAAATATCAAAGACTATAAGAGGACATATTCTATGTCTATTCTTCCACCTTAATTTTGTATCACTGCAACTGTGATGTCTACATCCGACTGTAAAACCGTGCCGGTTCATTTAATGCTAAGAACTGAACAAAACGTGAGACTGGTTGTCAGGCTATGGATATCAATGTGTGCAAATGGCTAACTTTGTATGCTCGTTCATGTGCTTTACTGATAACATATGTTTGTCTGCAGATATCTTTGTGTTTACACTGTAAGAAATATTTCAAAAGCCAACAGGAGGACAAACAATCCTTCCTGACATAACCCTTTCAGTCTCAAGCTTATAGTGCCAATTATTAATGGTGTACCTACTGGTGACATGACCATGTATAACAAATGATATAGCATTTTTACCATCCCTTTAAAGGCACAATGCAGGGCCACCCCTTTAAAGGCACAATGCCGGCCCATTTTTGCAACCACCCTTGCAACTGTGGGCCGGCGGGCCGACAGCCTCAGTGTCAGGAAGTATAACGAGTGTAACGAATTGCTTTACTGCATTCAAATACACATACACTCCGGCACTGGCTAGAAAAAGGTAGTGATGGAGTTTCTCAGACATTCGTCATGACAGAGCAAGCGAAAAAGCCGAGAAAACAGTAAGGAAATTGCCTATAGCCTACTGCATAGTTTACCTTTAAGTGCTAATTTTACCTCAGAGTCTTTTTTTAGTCAGAGGACAAGTCTCTTTTTAACGCTTGTCCTTATCACCCAGAAGTCCACCTGAGCACTGCATAATGGGACTGGGAGAGGTTGATCTCATTTTAGACCTTGTGATATGTCAACCATTGGAAGTAATGGGCACCCTCTTGCCAGGGCATCCTGGTTACTGGGTGGCACGCATTTCATAAGGCCAAGGACGCTGCCCTGACCCACAGAAAAACATTTTTTGGGTTCTACACATGGCAGGTCTCTGGCCAGCTGGCAGGCCCATAGTACCTACCATTCATTGGCCTTCTCTTGTTGCTAACCCTGTCTCATCATTGTCTGGTGCTATTCATTCTGATTCAGTCATTCAAAGCACCGAATATGATCTAGATCCGGAATGTAATATTTTGCAAAGGGAATTCTTTGTCATAACTAACCTCTGTTCTTCCTGCCTCTTCGACTGGTCAGTGGAAGAGCCAACATGCAACTCGCTCGTGACCGTAACCTGTGTCAGCCAACCGCCTGTGCATGCACAACGTCTGGCACGTCCGAAATCGGAACACACACAGATGCATGCCCGCTCCACTCGGCAGAGAAGTGGCAGTTCCCAGCAATAAATGTGGGCACTCTTGCTGGTGTCAAGTGACTGCTGCTGATTCACATACAGTCACTCACAGACGTGTGGCAAAGGGGAGGGGAAGTTCAACCTGGGTAGGACAGCTATCTGCCTCATTTGTACTGTGGCCACCACTGTTGCAGTGTGTGCTTCAACAGACGCTGACAACATGGTGGAGCAACGTATCCTTGTTCAGGAACACACTCATAATTTGTCTTGCTATATGTGCAGTACTTTAAGCACAAACCGATCACATTTTGGTTTATCAATGTCTTATAAACAATAACCCATTTGTTAGCAGAAAATCCATTGCTTGGAGAAAAAAAAACTAGAGATTTGGATCAGATCCAAGTATTCTCTCATTATGTTCATTTGCACATACAATTTGAAACTTGCCCCAGTACATACAAAGCCTGTACATTCACAAGTTAAATTAGTCATGCAGGCGATAATCTCTATTATTATGACCACGGCGACCACATAGATCCAGTTTAAAATATTATAATCAATATTGAAATAATATAGGGAGAAGTGATTATTAGACCTTGAGCAAATGATTGTACATGGTATCAAGGTAGCCTGAACAAAAAGTAAACAAGAAAATATATTCATGATTTCGGCTATGTTCATGTTTGGCAAACACCACCATCTGAGACCCAGAGCCTTTTTAATCTCCCTCACAGCATTAGAGTTACACACAGGACCATTATGCATGCTCTTAATGGGGTGGGAGAACTGCACAGGGCAACAAGTTTTTCATTATGCAATGTCTCAGAGGAGTAACTGTGTGTGCAATCTGAAAATACAGCATGGTTCTTAATGTTTTATGTTGGTTCATTCATTATAATGTATTGTTAAAGTGAACAATCCAGACATCTTTATGATAATTTGAGCATGTGAGAGAGTCTCAGTAAATGACCAGTGCCTAAAAATGCACAGTAAGAATACATCTGTAAATTCTAACTGACACCTCCCATATGGTCAGTAAATCTGTTTGAGAAGGAAATACTAACAATTGTAACGAGGTGATGGGGAATGGGTGGGACACTGAAACAACATTGGCCCATGTGACATCAAAAAAATAGAGCTGTTACAAAAATTCTTAAAATGACAGAAATAGGACAAAATTGTCGCTCATTTTTCCTCCAAAACCTCTGATAATGGTTGATAGACCACACTGGTATTGAATTAATCAATAAGTTAATCACATACAAAACACACACATAAAAACAAAACAAACCAGAAACTAAATGGTTTTATTTCTTCTGTGGACATTGAGCCTCAGTCTAAAAAACCTAAAAATCTGCATCTTAAACTCCCCACACACATACACACTCGCACCTCATCCTGATTTACACTCCACCAGACATGGAAAACATAAAAAAAAACAATCAATTAACCTGTAATATTGTCTAATGTGTCATGTTTATATATGCCTAACGTGCTGTTTCTATCCTTTGCTCTGTATTCTATTCAAGCACAAACTGACCGATTTGTGTCGGGTAACACGACATTGGGATTTGATTATCTAGCCTGCAAGTCAGCCCGACTTTATCCCATCCACAAAATGTAAGGATGTCTATGATTGGGATGGCCTTGTAGCGATAGAAATACTGGAGACAGTGTTGATAGTTCCTAAAAAAATGGCAACGATTTATTTCCACTTTGGTAGCAGGTAACCCGCCAGTCAGGAGAAATAGGAAAAAACGAAAGTCCAAACAATAATTTAAAATCAATCACTAAACTTCTAAAAACATATGGTAACACTTTACTTGACAGTATCGACATAAGAGTGACATGGCACTGTCATCATGACACATGAACCCTAACCCTAAACTGTTATGACTAAAGCCGAATGACACTTAACTGCTCTAACCGCCCAAGTCGCAATATTGTGTAACAGGACAAGGACCACGCCCCTTGTCTAGCCCAGTAGTGCCTTTGCGAGTGGCTCTTGGCATTCGGAGGCGAGCCAATTAGTGCAGAGAAGTGGCTATATAAATTGTAACTTTTAATTTGGAAGTCGACGTCATAGCTGCATACCGTGGTTCGTCCACCTGACCCCTGCCTTCACCGCAGGGATCCCTTGTGCTGTTTTGGCCTCCTGCCTGCTGTGCACACATCCAGTGATATTCCTGGTAGGTTATTATAGCATTGTGTGCGTAGTTTCCTGTATGATGTAGGCTAGTATAGCTAACGCAAACTTTGGGGGTTTTAGGACCGCTGTCGGCTGCTGAACATGGGCCTCATAACCGACCTCAGCTGATTGGTATGTAATTTTAACGATCTTCAAAATAATATGTAGCTTGCGTGGGTTTTAATTGTATCTTTTTCGTGTAGCAGAGCTTGCAGTAACACAAGGAGCGGCAACATCAAGGCTACCTTGGTTCAAGTTCCGAACGCTGCTGTTTTGTCTGCACCTAAGTTTTGTTGGTCGATTTTACATATTTTGTTTATTGTATGTTTGCATATCTTTTAACTTACACACGGGAGAATAACTGTATACCGGACGCTCTCGTCCAGCATTAGGCCTCAGCTATTGTATAAAATACGATGCTCACCACACTATATGTGTGAGTGCATACTGGGCAGTGTGTGTACTAGGAGTGTTGGCTCCTTTTGATTTCCCTCTCTCGCTGAACAGGAGTTGCAGGCCAACAGGGGTGGCGGGCTATCTCGTGGTGGTGGCGTCACTTCACTTTTCCTGCTGTGGTTCATTTGCTATCGTGTTACATATTCACGTGTGGTGTGTGTGTAGACCCTTCCTCTGATATACTCTCCAGTCCTGGGTAAGCTCCAGCCCTGTTCCTGGCTCCTCCAATCCCTCCTCAGCCAGTAATCTAATATGCACATGCTGGTGTATGTGTGTGTGTATACATGTGTGTCCAGGCCTTGTAGGCCATTTGTGTCAGTGCCTTAGTGGCAAGTTCTGACTGTCTGGAGAGAACTCACTCCCTGTATGTTTTTAGTATTTGTAAATAAAAACAGAGTTTATTTTTGGAAACACGCCTCTGGTTATCTGTGTCCACAGACCTGTGTTGCCTGGTTGGGCTTCAGATAACAAATGATCGTCCAATTCATTGAAGATTCTGAGGGGCAGGGCCTCAGATGGCGTAGTCAACATTTCATAAATAGAGTAACCTACCACTTGCCACAATTGCGACAAACGTCATTACTGAATAAAACAGACGATAGACCCGAGTCTCATTTGTACTCTTTAGCACTAGTTGGCAGACATCCAGAGCTTCGATTCAAGCTCAGATTTGTTTGTGACAGTTTTAAGGGAGTACGCGAGAAACACACAAAGACGTGCATTTCCTCCAAAACGCTAAAGTGATGCAGGTCATAGTTTTGTACAAATTGAAACAGCAATGTTGGAAAAAAAAGTTCTCGTCTGATGAAGTCTTGGGTCTGTTACTCACCTATTCTGATTCTGAAAGAGAATCTATACCTTTTGGAGAATATGATAGATCGTCTATTGACAGTGATAGTCACGGTGCGTCTGACCAGGCTGCTTTATAGTAGCATAGGGTTTGTGGTTATAGTAATAGTTTACTATGTTGGTTTACATGTGTCTGTTTTCCTGTTCATTTGTTATGTGGGTGAAATGACAAAAAAAGAAATTAAAACAGCTCAAATATGTTCAACATCTAGTATTTACTGAAATGTGCATAATTTGAGGTGGTTGCCATTCAGTGACATCATAATATGCAAATTAGATGAGTAAATTTACCCCCTTCATAAACTTTTGTTCATACTCAATGATTTTCACATGTACATTGGGAGCTTATTTTTGACCACTTTTAAGCCATGGCCTTTTGAAATTTTGATGTGAAAATCCAATGTTTTTTTTAAACCTGACTAAAGGGTTAATAATAACAGAAGTGTTATGTCATAAACGTTTATGACTTGTTTATGACACATTCATGACAGTGTCATGTCACTCTTATGTCGATACTGTCAGAGCCATATAAAGGTAGAGTTGCGACAATGGGTGTTCAAAATTTGTTAAGGTCACGTGGTTCATGTAAACTTCAAAAAGTTCCCGGAAGTGATTGACAAGGGATTAGAATGCATTAAATAAGCTACTGTTCAATGAGACACAGAGCCACAATTTTGGGTAATTGACAGACAATAAATGCATTGATATACAATATCTATAACACAGTGTAATTATTGTGTAAACTGTGTAGTTATCCTACCATTACAACAATAGGCTATTAAATTAAATTCCAGACCGTAGCCTGCTAAATATCGGAAGCTTTTTTCTACCTTTTACGTATGTGTCACTTAATATTAATTTCTGTACAAAACCAAGACGGGAGATTCTTTAGAAAACGCAATAGCACCCACCCCATAAGTGTAGCCTAGGCCTATCTAAATTATCGTTATACAATGGAGATTTTAATTTTGCAACAAGAAACTGTAACACAGCTAGTCTAAGTCTGACTCTACTTCCTTCGTCAGCTAAGGAAATTCAAAGTTTCTACATCCATCATGAAGGCCTTCTACACTTCAGCGGTGTGAGAGTGTTCTAACTGGTAGCATCATCACCTGGTATGGGAACTCCACAGTTAGAGATTGTAGTACTCTGCAGAGAGTAGTGCGCTCAGCTGAACGTACTATAAGAACTCAACTCCCTGCTCTACAAGATATCTATTCCAGAAGAGTACTCCTAAGAGCCCAAAAGATTCTGAAGGACTCTTCTCATCCTAACAAGGGATTATTCCTACCGCTGAAATCAAGAAGACGCCTATGTAGTCACAAAGCCTGAACTGAGAGACTCAGAAGTTTTTTTATCCCCAGGCCATCCGAACTCTGAACTCACACTATACTGACTTTGCACACATTCACTCCTCAGCACTCTCAAACATTTCCCAACTCTGAATTCACACTATACTGAATTTGCACTCATTCACTCCTCAGCACTCATGACCCCCCCCCACACACACACACACCTACATGACTTTTAGCACTTTTACATCCCTCTCCCTATACAGATACACGTCAAAACACACACACACACATATCTGACTTTCTCCAACTTTTGCATATCTCCATAGAACTTTTTATTTATTATTTTTGATTTCTCCTCCATCTATCTACCCATGTCCTTGATTGCCTAGCCTTTCTCCCCCCTTTCTTTTGTTTAGTCCACTGAAGGTTATCCACATATCAAACGATTAAATACACAGTTATGGAGGAATTGTTTTGGGGAAGCAGTTGCACTATAAATGCCCAAGAAACGTCACGTCATAAAAGTTGTAGGCCTACTAAACGCAAAAACTTAATGACAGCTTGTTCGTGGTGGTGTAGTGCTGCCTAATTGAAATGGGATAGGCAAGGGTTATCTTATATTCGGCTATTACGTGTGGCACATTTATTGGGCTTAGCCTCTTTTAATTTATATGAGGAACTGATAAAGACTGAGCAGCAGAAAAGTCATAGTCGATACATAAATCGTTTATTATTATAATTAGGCTACTGTTCTGAGTCTGAAATGTTGGCTACAAACAGTCTATACTGCTGTAACTGCACTGCTGCTATTATTAATTGTTAACTTCCGGGAACTATTTGAGGCTTCCATTAGCTGCCATTGTTGGAAAAAAATGGAACATTAGCGTTAATGGAGTTGTCACAACTCTACCTTTATATGGCTTATATGGATACTGTCAAGTAAAGTCTAACCAAATATATATCAAAATTAACTTTGACAATTCTTTTAAATTATAGGACATGTACTGTATCAGGCATAGCCTTTTTTAGGCTTATAAGCAGGTGTCGCCCAGTAGCTCACCTCAGACCATTCTACCTCCTTCTGCTATATTCTTATATATTAGGGGGCAGCCGTGGCCTACTGGTTTGGACTTGTAACCGGAGGGTTGCCGGTTCGAACCCCGACCAGTAGGCACGGCTGAAGTGCCCTTGAGCAAGGCACCTAACCCCTCACTGCTCCCCGAGCGCCACTGTTGTTGCAGGCAGCTCACTGCGCCGGGATTAGTGTGTGCTTCACTTCACTGTGTGCTGAGTGTGTTTCACTAATTCAGGGATTGGGATAAATGCAGAGACCAGAAATAATTCAGTGGAAATGCATGGATTCAGTTGCTTCCAGTAGCAGCAACTGGAATCCATGCATTTTCACGGAATTATTTTTGGAATCTAATCCCTTATCATACTTGTTCGTTCGTACTCGTTGCTCGACTTATCGTGACTAAATTCAAGATGGCGTTGAACGGTAAAATTCCTTAAGGTACTGTCTGTATAAATCGTCTTGTAAATAAACTACCAGTGCGTTTTAAATGTCAAGGCCCTCGGAAGTCTACCAATGAAGTATGGAGCTACTTTGAGCCTCGTAAATGGTGTAAAACAGTGATTTATTTGCATGGCTAGGCCAATGCCCGAGGCACCACAACGAAACACTGTGTTGGTAGCATTGGCTAACTAGCGCCAGATTTCTGAGTGCAGGGGACAAGCCGAGGTGAGCTATGAGACATACATTCACACTTGGTATCATGTTTCAACACACTTTAGGTCAAAATCACACCGGAATTATCCTTTAAATCCCTGGCCTAAACCATTGCACAATTCAACAATCAATCCTCTATATAAATACCAGTATACATTCAAGATATCAAGATCCACAATTACATATAATACCATAAGACAAACCATCCCATCGCAAGGCAATCAAATTACATTATTCCATAACACCATATATAGCATAAATTACCGAAAACCCCAAACACCCCTTTTATACATACGTGACCTCTGCTCATCTATGACGTCACACCCAGCAAACTTCAAATATCCCCTGCGACTTTCCGTCAGGTTTTTTGTTAGTCCACTGAAGCACTGAAGCAGCAACAAGGTGAGTATTTTGCTATTGTCTGTTAATAAGAAATGTTTGGTAAATGTGGTACGTGTGCATTTGTGTTTTGCAGTTGCCGTTATAACCATGGATGCTGTTTGTGTTTGTGTGTGCAAAGTGTTTTTTTAAATTGTGTTGTCCGTTCTGTTTGTTTAGCTCGAATGAACTGCAGCCGTAAAGGGCAGCCACACCGTTACAATGTCAAATTCCTTAATCCCTGTTTTCTGTTTTATTGCGCTGTCAATATCTTGTATAACACATGCAATAACAGAATCTAAACATCTCACTTTTTTTGGAAACAAAAATCAACTGAAGCGCGCTCATGTGATGTGACCAGACTTCTCAATGGAGTGACTCCAAATTGTGTGGGTAGCGTAAATTCGGGCTGGCTTCCAGATGACAGATTGACTTGACTGAAAAGATAATGTTGAGAAATCAGGATGGGGGTGATACAACTAAAGGCTGAATGCAAAGGGGATGAGATTTACACCCTGTGCTAAAGAAAGGGTACACCTTTTCAGTAAATACATGTGTAAATGTATAGATGGGCACATTATCCTCTGCACTGAAAAAGGACAATTTTCCCTGGTCCCAGTCCAGCTGAACTTTGACCAGCCTGGGTCTCTTCTCCACTTGAAGTGTGACCTTTGGGGCTCTATACTGGTCGCCACACAAACGAATAGTCCAAAAACCATTCTCCGGATACGTTGAGAACTTCTCTTTGACTTTAACAGATTTGGAGGCCACTCCCAGAATCCAGTATGTGTTGTCTCCGACATCAACCTCCCAGCTGTGATGGCCAGAATCAAAGCCTTCGGCCGCTGTGACACATACACACCTGCTAAACCTCTCTGGGTTAGCGGGGACATGGCCTGCTTTCTTATACCTAAGACTGCTCAGATCCTCTGAGATCGTGAGGTGGGCATTAGCAGTGTTAGGATTGAGAGTTACTGGGAACTTCTGAACAAGCCCCCGCATGTCTCTCCAAACTCGAAATTTTAGGGAACTGATATGACTGGCCACGTCTATGAGCATTCCTGCCATGGTTTCCAGCTCTGTCACTGGCTCCACTGCACGCTGCATTCTCCTGGCAGTTTCCCCGTATTTCTGAAGAAATGGCGTGTTCCCCATCCCTGCCAAGTCCTCCTCCAGACTCTTAATGGTTCCCGAGAGGGAACTGATCTCTGCCGTCACGCTGAGGAGTCGCTCTCGGAGTACTCTACTCTTCTCCTCTTCCTCCTCTCTGAGGAGGCTGATCCTCCTGACTTCCTCCTCCAGCAGGAAACGCCGGAGAGCCTCAAACTCTCCTTTCATGTGCCTCTCTGTCCGTTGAACTTGTGTGTGAACATGCTGAGCCATCGTCTCACAGTGGTGTTTGAGTTTGGAAAGAGCCGACAATCTCTCTCTCTGAGCCACCAGTGAATCCTTCATACCCTTCTTACAAATCACTGCAGCCTCCTCTGTTGTATAGTGATCACTTCTGGGTTTGCCAGAAGTGTGACACCCTGAACAACCAGGCAAGTTATGACTGGGAGAAAGATGCTTCTCACCTTGTTTAGTCTTTGGCAGACTAGGCTCCCCTTTATCCTTTTGCTGTGAGAAAGTTGTGCACGTATTCCTGAGAACCAAATTTCGTACTGTGTGATTCATTGAGGATGGTTCCCTGCACACAGGGCACTCTCTAAGAGATGAGGTGGTGTCTATCTGTTCCAGACAGCCTCTACAAAAGCTGTGACTGCACCTCAGGACAAGAGGATCCTTGAAGACATCAAAACAAAGAGGACAGGTGAGCTCCTCTTCCAGCAGTGAGAGAGCTTCTGCCATCGCCCAGCACTTTTTCTTCAGCAGTACAAGATCCAAGGTGTTTTAGCATAAACTCAGACTCTAATTCACCTGTCTATGACAGCAACATAGCGTATTTCAATGACATAGAGCTGTATGTGGACAAGCTGTATTTTACGATATCCTGGCAAGAGAAAGTGAAAGTGTTTTTGCCTTAGCTCCTCCTTCCTACATTTCCATTGCACCAAAGAACAGATAAAGGCATGTGGTAAAGACCATTGGGTATAATTTCCTTTCTTTTCTTCCATTTTAGACATCAAGTCTTAACTGAGCATGCTTGACAGTCAGAATCAATAAAGCCGCAACTCTGGCAATTATATCAGTTATTGTAACTGAGTGTGTTTTACATAGCCAGAAACAAATCATTAATGTGGTAGTGCAGTAGCCTAGTAAGACAATAACTTCATCATTTAACCCTCATGTTCGGTTCATTTCATGTTTACTAGTTTTGTGTTCCTGGTCAAAAATGACTGCTGCATTATAACTTGTTATAAATCCATAGTAATACATATATTATCATCTATTGTTGTGATAGACCTTTGTATCAACTTATATTCTATTGGATATTACCAGTTCTGAACTTCAGATATGAATCATTTCTATATGGCCTGCATGCCTCATTGACCTGAGCTGATACAAGTCAGAAAGGGGAAGATACTATTGGGGAAAAGTTCCAGTGGGGGCTGGCATAGAAGCAAAGAGGGGGAGTGAAGGTGTGTGTGTGTGTTTTTGTGTGTGTGTGTGTGTGTCTGTGAATGTACAGAATCACAGATACAGTCTATCTGATCAATATGTGCCTGGACTCAATTTTATACACTGACCATTTTCTTACCCATTCATTTCTAATGGCCGGCCATTTTTGACCGTGAATACACATGGGTGTTCTAAAGTTAAATAAAACACCCAAATTGTTATAAAACTAGATGTACCGCATGGCGGTACAAAATATGACCGCCGCTCAGTCCTGTACATCCGTTCCGCGAAAATAAATCACACTTCAATTTGTCTCCATATTTTACTCCATCCCCCACTCTTGAAACTTTTGTGTATGCTTGTTTGGCATGCCTGAGTGTGTGTGTGCGGCTGCACAGAAAGTACCCTACTGGTGCTGAAAAGGTGAATAGATTGTAGAATAGCCAAAGAAGATGTAGCATTGTTATAAAACCTTTAAAATCTCTAAACAATCACAAGTAGGGCAGTTCATCACAGTTCATCCATTGCAACTGGATTGATGAAAGGTCACTTACACCTGTAGGCTACATTGTATTTGGGAAAAGCAAAAGGTATCAGCATAATGTTATTTATTTTTTTTTTTTTTTTTTATTTTTAAACAAAAACATCTCTGTCAGTTCCATGCCGTTTTCAACAGCTATAAAAAAAAGGTCATTTTTGGATGGAGGGATTTTTTGTGAATGTTTCTTCTTCTACATAAGATTTTAGTCATCTTTAGTTCATGTAATATTTTATTGTCAATGCACAAATTAAGTAACAGTAGTCTGAAACGTTATTGTTAATGCACAAATTAAGTAACAGTAGCCTAGTCTGAAACGAAATGCTGTTTTACATCTAACCAGTGGTGCAAATAACTGACATGTCCAAATGGGCCTTGATGAAAGTTTCCCCGGGGACGAAATGAAATTTTTCCGTAAAAGTCTAGTGGGGCTACATACCCACCAAATTTCATGTACCCCGGTGGTTCGGTGTCCCGGGTATCAATGACCAAAAATTCAGGGAGTAGATGACGGGAAAAATTCTTGAATTATGTGCATGTGTGCGTGTACAAATTTATGTTTATGTGTGTGTGTGTGTGTGTGTGTGTGTGTGTGTGTATGTGCGTGCTTGTGTGTTTGCCTGCGTATGTGTTTGTGCATGTGCATGCATGCGTACATATGTCTACTGTGTGAGTATGTGTCATACGTATGATTACTGTAAATGTATGTGTGTGTGCGTGTGTATCTGTTTATGCACATGTGTGCACATGGAATGGGTTAACATGACCCCTGGAGGCAAATATACGGAAAAAATTGGTCATCCTAGGCCCTACAGTTCTCAAGATATTAACAGAGAACTGTGTCTGCCCTACCCTCCTTTCGGGGGTCCAGTCCAGCGGGGGGGCTACAGATCAAAACGAAGAATGACGGTTCCATGCTATCCATGTGGGGGTACATGCCCACCAAGTTTTGTGTACCCCGGTCTTTCAGTGTCCCGGGAATCCTTGTTGGTGTACGTCACTAAATGTACACATAAATTATTGTGTTTAACTAGGTGGCGCTATACATGAAATGAGTGGTTATGGAATGGGTTGACATGGCCCCTTGAGATCAACATACAAAAAAAAAAGGTCCTCCTAAACCCTACGGTTTTCGAGATATTCACAGAAAACTGTGTCTGCCCTACCCTCCTTTCGGGGTCCAGTCCAGCCGGGGGACTACAGATCAAAACGAAAACGATGGTTCCATGCTATCCATGTGGGGTTACATGCCCACCAAGTTTAGATGTACCCGGTCTTTCAGTGTCCCGGGAATCATTGGCGGAAATTTGGGCATGCAAAAAAAAAAAAAAAAAAAAAATCTGACTAAACCTATATGACCGCCCGGCAGCTCTTGGCGGTCATAATTATTGATTTGTTTTGTGTGTTTAGATGCCCTGTGTTAACAAAGTCATGGAGCCTCATGATAACAATATTTTGAGAGAAAAAATGAAAATGTTCCATGTTCAATATAATACATCTTACTAGCAAACCTTTTTGTTAAGCCTTCCTGATAAAAATGTTTTTGTTTAAGCATCTTTATATGGGAATAAAACCATTGCAACACTAGACTTTTGCAACAATTGCATCACCCGCCTAATAACTTTTTGACCCCTGAATCAGGTGGCCATATTTGCCTGTTTTCTTTTTTTTCATAGTGTGTGAGGCCAAATTGAAGTACTACTCTCCTCTGGTTTGGGTTAGGCCTATAGCTTCCCCTCTCTCTCCTCAGTCCCAAACAATCAGGCCTCTGTAATTAACGCTAGACTACACCCCTTGTCATGCTAGCATGCTAATCCTCACCCATGATGTTGTGGGCTCTAGCGGACAGCTTAAACTAGTGGCCCGCCTTGACAATCCCCCCATTTTGTGTTTGGTGGGATAAGCTGTGAGGGGACCTCCTCTTACTGTACAGACTTAATTCATATTTAGCCTGTGGTTTGGTGTCAGCTGCCTGTACAGTATGCATTCTGACAGAGTGGGGTTCATTGTAAGCAGGGACCTGTTTGTACCAGAATTCATACTGAATACTACAGTAAATTCATCAGGAATGCCTGCACTGTGGAAAATGTCTATCACTCAATAACTGTCAACAAAAGTATGGCACAATACGATATCTATCAATATCAAATACTCTTGTACTTTATGCTGACATTTATTTAGCAGATTTCTTCATTCTTTGGTAGCTCAGTTTTTTTCATTAAAGTGAGGCATGTGAGGCATGACAATGCATATGAAACCAATATTACCCCAGCCACGCTCCTACAACGTCTGAAAAATGGATTTAGTCAGATTAGGATTGGTGGTCACACTCACTGATCATAACACAGCCAATCAACATAATCCAGAGTTAATGATTAGCCCTATTCATGTAAATCGCTGTATTTGTGTACTGTATGGGCTTTCTCTTCACTGTTTACATTCTATTGTATTTTTATGTCAGGTCAGACCCAAAACACCCCCACCTTCTTAATTCTATAGTAGCTTTCCTCCACCAGTCATTGCATTAAATCTGTTAAAATAAGACCAACCCTTAGCTGTTTGCTTTCATGCCTAAGACATTCCTTGTATAATTCAACCACCTGCTATGAAGATCTTGATGCATTCTTCTAGCTGTATTGTATAAATGAAGTCAGTAGTGTGATGTGAGTGGTCACAAAGGGTTGGGATAAGGAGATAATCTGGGCCACTTGCTTGTAGTATTGTAGTCTAATTAAGCATTTATGAGATTTCAAGTAAAGGCGGTTATATAAGATCAGAGAGGGGTAAAAACAGTTTAATTCTGTAATTATTTTGCCTCAGCTAACCCACCCATCCTGTACTCCTCCTGGGACATGGCAAATTAAACAAAATTATATCCCATGCTTTGATATGGTCACCTGAACTACTAGTCTTGTATAATCAATACCCACTTATAAGTAAAAACACCAACAAAAGAAACTAGATGTACTGCATAGCAGTACAAAATATGACCGCCGCTCAGTCCTGTACATCCATTCCACGAAAATAAATCATATTAATGAATTTGTCCCATCTTCTACTCCATCCCCCACTCTTGAAACTTTTGTGTATGCTTGTTTGGAATGTGTGTTTTGTTTTCTTAATACAAAGTAGCCTACTGGCGCTGCAAAGGTGAATAGATTTGTAGCACTTGCCAAAAAAATTGCAGCATTGTTATAAAACCTTTAAAATCTCTAAACATAGGGCAGTTCATCACAATCCATCCATTGCAACTGGACTGAATACACCTGTAGGCTACATTGTATTTGGGAAAAGCAGAAGGTAGCAGCATAATGTATTTATTTGTTTATTAAACAAAACAATCCCTGTCAGTTCCATGCAATTTTCAACAGCTATCAAGAAGAGAGGTCATGTCATGGATTTTTATGAATGTCTCTTCTTCTACATATACATAAGTTTAGTCATCTAGTTATCGTGTTCGCCCCCCGGTTTCAGAGCTATTCTAAATGCAAAAATGCATAGATGGAGTTGTGACAAAACCGTGACTGTTAAAACTATAAGCTATATAAGGTAGGCCCTATGCTAGGCCTATTACACAACATAAATTGTCACTAGGCTATGCTGGCGACCCAAATAAAATCTCCTTTGGGAACCAATGGCTTACAGTATCAAGCGGACTTAAGCTGCCACCTCTTGGCGAAATAGTTTTGCATATCAGTAGTAGGCTAATACATTTCACGCAGCTGTGTGAATCACGGAAAGCGCGAATGAAGTGGACACTTATGGAACCCAACCCACTGTACAGTAGCTCAAGGTCTGTGGCTAAAGCAGCCATAATGAAAGCGTTATCATTGTTTGGATACTTCACACACACATGTTTTTTTAATCGCATAGACTACAACTACCAAGCTGGAATCAACGCGCATCGACTCCCCTCTCACACCCTAAACACGCACTTCGAACAAACAAAATGCGTCTCAGTCTCATAGCCATTGGCAAAACTGTATCGGACCGGTGTAAATCATCCATCGCAAAGAATGATTTTTGTGGCACGTGCAACAAAAATGTGTAGGTACAGCCTTGCCCTGGATACATCTCTCAACGTGCGCTCTAAAACATTTGGTTTAAATGGAGATGTAGATCATCACCGGTGCGTTAATAAATCTACATTGCGGCGAGTTGACACAAATTATTCACTTTTTTTTTAAATAGAGGATTGAAGTAGCCTATATGGGTGTTTGGGAATGAACGTTGACTCAGATGCTTTTTGAGACTTTGAGCAGAAATGTCCCAGCCCGGTGTTTAGGATGCATCATAGACAGGTTATCTTTCAGGTAGCCTATTCACCTTATTCAGCCCCGCCCATTTTTTTAAATTTCACGTTGTCTTTAAACTTCTGGTCGGCTAGCTACGTCTAGTTAGCTTCATTGGGATAACACGGCAGAAGAGGATAGAGAGGCTAACTTACAGAACAGCCGCTCCAAAGTCAGTTTTTTCCTAACTTCAGATAGGAAAACTGTATAACAGAAATGTCTTAAGTCACCAAAATCCTAAATAAACGTTCCTAACTTTAGGATGACCCATAATATATGATGCCAGTAATCTCGATAGAGCTCTGCTATCTCAATTTATCGCAATGGATGTACTGCTCAAATGGAAGTTCGGAGACAATGTGGGCAAAGCTAGCGCCCCCATGTTTGCGCGCGGAATAAGGTGAATACATGGATTTCTATGCAACGTCACGAAAACATGTGTGCGCAACCAAGAGGCAGAAAGCACCATAGAACAGCATAGAGCAATGCAAAAGAGCAAAAGAATAAAATTAGTTTTTGTGCTGAAAACTGCACCAATTCAAAATCACGATGGTTAGAGAATGTTAAATATGTTCAATATCCCTAATGGAATGCATGTCTTCGCCAAAAATGACAAAATACGATGTTATACTAATAATGCAAATGAACGTCAAACTTTGAAATATAGTCTGAAATGAGATGTTATTATCATTGAGACAACAGGGGTATACAAAAAAATCCGATTGTAGCTTACAGCAGCTGACTATTTAGGTTTAGTTTATAACGTTGTGGACGGCCACCAAGCGTCTTCTGCCTCACGGCTGCGTGCGCATCTAGTTTTGTTGTTAAACGGGAAACCCGTGTATATATTTTCCATTAGAAAACCATCACGTAGCGAACGTGTTGTGGCTAACTCACTTAGCTCCTGTTAGTAGCCTAGGTTATGGTCATAAGCAAATGAGATGACAGTCGAAAGATACAATTAGTGCTGTTATCAATTTGCTTGGTAGCCTATAACCACATTTATCCCCTCTCTTTATTTATGGTTTTCTACAAATACATCAATAATCAAATTGGCCTCCATCACTCAACCAATGCTAACGGTAACATTATTTTACCTACAGTACGTCCTAGGCTATTGATATAATTGAAGATTAACGTAGCCTACCTGCAGTAAAAACCAAGCATGTCCGATAAACATTCTCAGATTTATTTCGGCTTCAAGAAGAAATGGGAATTACATGTCGTGCAGAAATCATCCTACCCTTATTAGTTCTCTGCGGTAAACTACAGTCTTGTCCTTGTAGGAAGCGTAGTGTCTTTCCAACCCACTTTAGATTAACTTCCAACAAAATTACGTCTCACTGCAACGATGCGCCATCTGGTGGACAAACGACTACGTGACGCCAATACTGGAAATGCAGCCAAATTATTATGATGAATATTTGGTTTTCCTTTAATCCCACTGAATTTGTAATAATGTATCGGCCGTTCTAATTGCCGATACTGATGGTATGTGCGTGCCTGTGTGTGTGTGTGCGTGTGTATATGTGTGCACCACCATCTACAGGCCAATGAGTGTACAGTCACTAAATGTACACATAACTTAATTTCTTTAGACCCCCCCATGGATAAAATTCTACGAAACTTGGCATACCCCCAGCGAATGTCAGGTTAATCATACACATAAAATTTGGTGCAGTTCTGAACATCTTAACTGAAGAGAGGGGCGATTAAAGCAGAATGATATTGCATTTTAATTTTTTACCAGGGGGGTGCAAATCACAAATGAGTGATTATGGGCTAGGTTGATGTGGGCCCTTGAGACCAACATACCATAAAAATGTATTCATCCTCGGTGCCACGGTTCAGGTAGTTATTTAGGAAAAACTGCATTTTTTGGGTTTCGGGGGGCCCAGCGCGGGGGAGGGAGTGGCCCCCGGGGACCAAATGAAATTTTTCCGTAAAAGTCTAGTGGGGCTACATACCCACCAAATTTCATGTGGTTTGGTGTCCCGGGTATCGTTGACCAAAACTTCAGGAAATAGATGACACTGGGAAACTGGGGGAAAAACAACAAAAAAAAAACTTTGACAATCCCTATATGACCGCTTCGCTAGCGGCGGTCATAATAATTATGTAAATGTCCTTGGACAAAACAAATAGATCTCAGGATGCAACATGATTTCTCTAAAATCTAAGATCCTAATATCAGATCTGACATGTTTTACAAAGTTTTGTGGAAGTTGAAATGTATAGCATGTATAGACATTCGTTCTGATTGGTGGCATTCAGTATGGTACAGGCTACACATAGGCAATGCTGTAGCGACATAGATTTGATGCAGAAACATAGGTTTGATGCAGATCCACACCATTGTGCATTATCCTAGACTAAAACAAAGCATTACACAGTAGTATTTAAAAGTGGACCTCACAGAACACTGTACAGGATTAGAGAAAAGCTTGTGCGTCAGACTGCAGTTGATACGTGTGGTGGTCGGTGTAATACGTAATTTCTTTTGTGGCTTTAAGACATAAGACCTTTGATCCATCTCCTTGGCATTGCTTGCTTTCAGAGGGGTCTAAAATTAAACGTCAGGACATAAAGCCTCCACAGTCACCCAGATAACTTTGTCCTCATTCATTTTTTAATTGCATAATTGTTTTATATTTATTTAAGTTAAATCTTTGTTAAGACAATTGAATGTTTGGTGCACCCTTTTTAAAAAAACTTTTTTGTGTGAACAGGAAACTTTAAAGGTTTGAGTCTGAAAAAACAATATACAGCATAGAGATAATGAGTCTCTCAAATGATTTTCTTAAGGCAATAGTTGTAATTTAAATGATGATTGATGAAATGATGAAGATGATCTTCCAGAAATGTACAACTCACTCAATTCAGAGGAAGGTGAAGATCCTCATCTGTTGCTCTAACAGCATGTTAGGATTCTGACTTGGCAGGACTGTCAATGAAAGAAAAGAACAAGAAGGACCAAGAGGACAAATCCAGTGCTGATATTCATCCCTGCTGAAAAGGGTAACAGGTTAGCAACTATGGTTTTGGGAAACACACCCCTGACCAGTTTAGGTGGTTTGCTGGTTGACCAGCTTGTTGGCTGGCTTGTTGGGTCACCCTATGATGGTTGACCAGCTAGATCAGCTAAACTCTTGCGAAAACATACTCAGCTGGTTTACCCAGCTTATGATGGTAATTCTGCTGATTTTGCTTGTTGTACCACCTCAAACTGGTCGTTTTAGCTGTGTTGCTGGTATTTGCTGGTTTAACTGGCCATGCCAGCTTATGTTGGTCATTCTAGCCAACCAGCATGACCATCTTACACCAACAATGTCAAGCTTGGCAGGCTGGTCACTAGCATGACCATCTTACACCAGCTGTATCCTACCTGACAGACTGGTCACACCAGCACAACCAGCTTCCTCAGATGGGCATGGCTCAATCAGCAAGACCAGCAAGAATCGGAAGAAAACCAGCAAAGACCAACTAAAACCATCTACCAGCAGCTGCTGTAGGTTCACTGTAAGGAATAGATTATGACTACACCCAGGCAACCATAACTGGCTAAACTTGGCTAAGTTAGCCAATTATGGTTGCCTGGTTGTAGTTATAATCTATTCCTTACAGTTTCTCACCCTCCTGTTAAGATACAGCATCGGCGATACATGTTCTTTGACATCTGTAGTTCTGGTTTTGAGCTACCCTCTAATCATTTGTATATGACTTATCTGTCAAAACATTCATTAAGATCCTTTTAATTAAACAACAGTAACATAGCTGTTGTAATAAGACATCAAGACAGGTGAAAATGACATAACATAATAATATTATCTATCACAGGTGAAGAGGGAAAGAAACAAAATCACTTTGGTATTTGGTACTTGGTATTTCTTTAACTTCTTTTCCAGGAAATGAGCAGTGGATTTAAATTTTAAATTCAGTGGTCAGGCATGTCAGCATTGGATGTGGATGCCCCATTAAAACCTTCAACACAAAGGTGCTCTTTGTCAAGATCAAAAGTTCATAGGTCTCCGGAACAAACAAATCAGCCCAAGCACACGTGAGCAAACTGGGAATTCTCTCGTCAATGTTTCCATTCTTCCTTCCCATTCATTTTCTCCAAGTGTTTGCACACAGTAGTACAGTGCATTACAGTGGATCATCTCCATTCTATCCTTCATAATAGTCTCTAAATAATGCTTTAATGAATGCTTTACAAGACTTCAGACTGGGCACATATAGATGTGTTACTACAGTTGCGTTGAGCACCACCAGTTAGAGGCTGGGTGTTTCCCTCATAACCGCTCCGTGAGGAATACATAGTAAACATGGAGAACAAGACAGCACAAAAACTGCATTGCCGTGGTCACATATGGTGTAAATGAAAGACAGTACTGACAGTCACTCACCACACATTACATTACAGTACAGAGTACATTTCTCAGACCTTTCAAATACACGCAGAGACCTGGCAGCCTGTGTGTGAGAAGCACAGCTTCTGATCAGCTGTGATAAAGGACAACTCTGCTCTAAGAACAACCTATGGTCTATTTTTGGATGATAATGAGTGTGAATTTTCACTGGGGATCAAAACAACGTTAATCTGTGCAATTTTGAGTAACCGGAACTGACTCTGACCTTGTACAAAACACCGCAGACAAACACGACACCTGTGTTAACCTTCTAACACCGTTCCGGTCAAAAATGACCGATTTACTCATTCCCTGTACCATAAATATGGCATTTTTCATCAGATTGCCTCAAGATCTTCTGATATCCTTCACAAAAGGCTTTTGAACACATAGAATTTATTTTGACTACTTTCTTTGAATTTTGAGTGATTTATTCAACGTAGAAACGTAGACAACTTTTTTTGTTTACGGTCAAAAATGACCGCCGTAGGAAATTAATGGGAAAGAGTATACATTTCATCCAGGAGATAAAATATATCTCCTTACACACACTCCTACAACTTACCACCAATGTTCCCACACACATGCATGCATGCACACACAGAAGCACACACACCCACACACACCCACAAACAGACACATATACAGTACACACACATGTACACCCACTCACTGACACACACACACACACACACACACACACACACTCAGTACATGTTGTCAGTTCATGTTGTCATGTTGCCACTTGTACGTGTGAACCACCAATGTCCGCACAGGCATTCACACACATACGTGAATAGGGGTGAACAGAAACACACCCACCCACACACCCATAAACAGACACACACACATGTACACCCACTCACACACACATAACACACACACACACAGTTCATGTTGTCATGTTGCCACTTGTGCATGTGAACCACCAATGTTCGCACACACAGGCATGCATGCACACACAGAAACACGCACACCCCCCACACACACACACACACACACACAAACAGACACACTGTACACACACATGTACACACACACACACACAGTTCATGTTGTCATGTTGCCACATGTGCAGGAAAACCACCAATGTTTGCACACACATGCATTTTTCACACATGGAAACACTCATACCCACACACACACAAACAGACACACAAACAGACACACACACACACACTCTCTCTCTCTTTCTCTCTCTCACACACACACACACACACACACACACACACACACACACACAGTTCATGTTGTCAGTTCATGTTGTCATGTTGCCACTGTGCATGTGAACCACAGTGTCCGCACACATTCACGCACATACAGAAACACACACACCCACACACACAAACACACGTGATGTAGATGTTAATGTTCTAATAAGGGTCTGTTTACAATAATGTTCTATTAAATAATACTTTTTGTCATGGTATTGGTATTGGTACATGGTATTGGTATATGGTATTTAAGAGCAGTTTAAACTGTTCGGTCAAATTTGACCGCGAACAGAAAAATTAAGGGGGGTAGCAACGAACAGTGTTTAAAGGTTAAGGACTGCTGATAAGATTGACTTGCAATAGGATACAAGGACACACCCTTCCTTTGTGTAATTTACCTGGATTGATTTTTATCCTGTCTACTGTAGGATTTGTTCTTATCATTGTTCACAACAAGTCACCAAAATTACTCAATGGTACTGTCAAGCATAGAAACAAGTGGGATAGTTCTACATAGTACATTCCAAAAAACGTTCTCTCCTTTTGTGCAAACATATGGATTGCCCAAGAAAATAATTTAAATACATTTTAGATGTACAATGTAAAGACTGTATATGCCATGCACTCTCGATTTGTCTTTGTCTGCGATACAACAACACTCCAAACTGCATCAATTTCCCCTTGCGTATTGTGACACATTGACCTTAGAGTAGAGTGAGACTGAGACAGCCTCCACATTCATCTGACTCATGCACAGCTCACAGACTGTATATGGCAGTTATGATGCCTTTGAGGAAGGCCAAGAGTAAGACTGACTCTGCACGTTTACACCTTAAAGGAACACACCAACTTTTCGTTAGGGAGCTGTAGGCTACTTGGTTTAATCCACTGAATTCCAGTACATTAGCTAGGCGCTAACGGTATCAAACTGGGTTATTGCAAGCACAGAGAAGAGAAGGGTGTGTATCCTCTCAGGGGTAAATGGGAAATAAGCTAATTTCCCCAAAAGTTGGCACGTTCCTTTAAAGGCATTGTCTGTGATTCTGACAAAAAGTTGTTGATATTTGAGCTCAATTGTCAATCAGATTTCCTCCCTCAGGTGATCCTAAAGCGATGGCTGGTTAGAGTATGCATCGGTTTTAACCTTGGCTTGTTTCACATTCACAAAGCCATGACTGTGTATGAACACTGGAGTTTGGGGCAGCCGTGGCTTACTGTTTAGGGCTTCGGGATTGAAACCGAAGGGTTGCCAGTTCGATCCCCGACCCAGTAGGAAAAATGTGGGCGGGGGAAGTGGTTGAGCACTGCTCTCCTAAGCCCACATCCATGGCTGAAGTGCCCTTGAGCAAGGCACCTAACCCCTCACTGCTCCCCGAGCGCCACTGTCGCTCACTGCTCCGGGCTTCACCTCACTGTGTGTACTCTGTGTGCTGTGTGTGTTTCACTAATACACTGATTGGGATAAATGCAAGGACCAAATTTTCCTCACGGGATCAAAAGAGTATGCTTATACTTACATACGTTTTTGTGAATACACACACTGACCGGACAATTAGAGGAATTTATTGGGGGGTGTAGAAAAAGTGTATAGTATTAGAATCACAGACACCACCTTAACAACCTGAGAGGCTGAGTGTCAGGCCTACTGTGAATTGTACTGGAGAGAAGGGGAAACTTAGAGGGACAGGAAGTTCTTACCTAAGTCCCTGAAAATGTATTCAAAAAGAAATAGACGTGGTAATGCCTATATCCTTATAGGATTACATAAATCATGTGTGTGAACTCATGCGTTCTGTCATGCACATGCATGTGTGTGTGCGTATGTGTGTGTGTGAGAGAGAGGAAGAGAGAGAGAGTCAAAACACATGAAATCACACAAGTTTAACTTTCATTGATTCTAAGATTATAAATTGTAAAGAGGTAAGACTCAATAAGTAGTCAGACATTGTCATCACATTCCTATGATGCTCTAACACCATAGATGCTTTCAAACACAACCTCTCCGCAGTATATGCAGAGCTTTGTCAAACAGAGGTCTGACCCTTCGGGTGATTCAGACATGATGCTAACCTGAAGACCTTATGCTGAAATATGTGTGAACGACAAACACGCACATGAACAGTATCTCTGTGTGGTTGAACACGCACATCTGAATTTGTTCAGACACAAGCTCATTTACATAATGTCCTTCGGAAATACTAGGAGGGGAGCAGTAGAACAGCCGGCTAAGTTCGGACTTCCAAATGACCGGTGAAGTTCAGATATATGGCTCAACCATTTGACATGCCGATTTAGGGCAGCCGTGGCCTACTGGTTAGCGCTTCGGACTTATAACCGGAGGTTTGCCGGTTCGAACCCCGACCAGTAGGCACGGCTGAAGTGCCCTTGAGCAAGGCACCTAACCCCTCACTGCTCCCCAAGCTTCAACTGGTGTGCTTCACCTCACTGTGTGCTGAGTGTGTTTCACTAATTCATGGATTGGGATAAATGCAGAGACCAAATTTCCCTCACGGGATCAAAAGAGTATATATACTTATACTTATGCTTATACATCCGCAGAACAGCCTGACTTACATGCAGGTCTGAAAGCAGCTTATAGCATGGCTCAATAAAATGTGTATCCATTGAAAATGACACTGATTATTGCCCTGGTTTGAGGAAGAACAGTGAACAGAGAACAGTTGGTGTTGAAACAGATCCAGAACAGACTGGAATTGGGGAGTGGACACACTACAGACATCTAAATCCAAGTGCTGACATGTTTTGTGGTGTCTTTAAAAGACACTGATTGATGAATGTGTGGCATTTAGTTTACCACTGAACTAAATGGAAGGTAAATAGATTCATAAAAAAGCTAGCTATTGTTTAAATAATATTATTCTTTTTTACTTTGGCAATTTGGTGGGTTCTTCAATGGAAAGAAACCAAACAGAATTCATGGTTTTTCATGGTTAAGAGCCATTCACACTTGACCCAACTATTTTGGCCTACAGCCTGAAAACTAAACCCAAAAGAAATGAATGACATGTCCAAAGCAGGCTTGGAGGGTGCTATGTGTTGTGGAGTCTAAAGAACCCCTCACAAAAGGGGGACGTCTCTGTAATGAATGTGTCTGCTGGCTTACTTTGCTTCGTTTACAGAGCGGCAGGCTGAAGAAAGGCTGTACAAACTGCTTGAGCCCTTACCGCTAACTGCTGCCACTGCTGTTGATGGTTTGGCTGTAACAGGAGCCAAATTCAGGTTCCATCGCTCCAGCACAGTTGACTGGCAATGCAAGGGGCCAGAACTGGGCGCTCACTGATCCTGAAGCAAGGCCATTCAGGCTGGGAAAGCAGCTTAGCAACAGCAGGATGGGGTGGAAAATGTGCACGCAGCTTCATAAGGTGATTTCGTAAAAGGGTGTGGGGGGGGTCTGGGTTCGTGTAACGTGCAGGGAGAGTTGTACGCATCAGGAGTGAACACACTCACACACACACACACACATACACACTGTAGGATTATGGTCAGGGCCTACAGCATAAATACCATTTCTGCTTTATGATGCCAACTTGCTAACTTACTGTTCACTACTGTGGTTTATTTCAGGACTTTTACTTGTAGGGCGATGAGGTCATGGGACATTACATTATTATGACAACCTTGAGCCACTAGTGTTTCCTTTCGATTGCAGGTGCTTTTCAATGCAGGTGCCTTTTATGCTGGATGAGGGAGAGGTTGGTCATTTTGTAAATAAAACTCTGTTCTTGATTTTTCATACTATTGGTTTAAGTATCCTTCCAATATGCACCTTACTCATGCTCATGGGGTTTTTTTGTGACACTGTGACCTTTAAGTTAAACAGCCAGAGTATAGCATTACACCTGGAGAAAGAATAAACTTGGATACTGCCTGTTTTATTTAAAGGAGAATTCCGGTGTGATATTGACCTAAAGTGTGTTGAAACATGATACCGAGTGTGGACGTGTGTCTCGTTGCTCATCCCCTGGATGTCCCCTGCACTTAGAATTCTGGTGCTAGTTAGCCGATGCTACCAACAGTTTTTTGATGGGGGTGCCTCGGGCATCGGCCTAGCCATGCAAATAAATCACTGTTTTACACTATTTACGAGGCTCAAAGTAGCTCCATACTTCATTGGAAGACTTCCAAGGGCCTTGACATTTAAAACGAGACATTGAGAACTTTGAAAAAGCACTGGTAGTTTATTTACAAGACGATTTATACAGACCGCCGATTCGCCGCCATCTTGAATTTAGTCACGATAAGTCGAGCGACGAGTACAAATGAACAGGTATGATAAGGGATCAGATTCAAAAAATAATTCCATGGAAATGCATGGATTCCGGTTGCTTCCAGTAGCAGAAACTCGGTACCATATTTCAACACACTTTAGGTCAATATCACACCGGAATTCTCCTTTAAGTTTGATTCCTCTTCTTTTTCTGAAACAATTGAGCCACACTGCTTTCTTCTCATGTCAACTCATACTCCAACTCCCTGAGGACCTCCACTGCTTGTACAGTAATTGCTTGTGTATAACCTGCACTGTATATAAACCGCATGACAGTATTGTATGCAAATTTCAACAAAAAGTGTATTAACCGCAGTGCCCAATCAGCACAGCAAATCAGAATCAGATCATGCTTTAATCAGAAATGAAGAATGAATAAAAGAAAAGTATTCTGGTGTATAGCCCATAGCCCATGTATGGCTGAGGAAATTTTGCAAAATTAAGGAATAAATTGGTTAATAGGCAGGAAATTACGGTAACACTCCAACTAGTTACAGGACTAGGAGCTTGGGTTATTTCCAGAATCCAGACAATTATCATTACCAGGGACAACTTGAGTTCCATCCAAATTTCACTGCCACTGAACCAATACCTGGCAGCAGCAGCAGCAGCAAAATTCACACCCAAGAGGACCCAGCACACTTTTCGTCCATGTTCACCAGGGTCCAAATGACCACAAACACCCCAGTAAGCAAAAGATCTGCCTCATTGCCAATTTCATCTTTGTTCACCATTCACACTGGTTATAAGACCAAATAATCTGAAGAAAGTCATCAGGACAGGACCAAAATGAAGGTGGCAATGTTTCCTTTAAGGCCTTTATGATTCTGGGCTTCCTGTTTAAGGAGGAAAGTGTAGCAGTAGGGGACCTGGGCAATGTGAAGAACACGGGGAACGTGGTGAACGTGATGGTAGGGGGTTTAATGGGAAGGGGCTGGGTTGTTTAATCCTGCATTAATTAAAAGGGAGCATGCGAGACGATCAGAAATATGGGTGTAGAGTGAAACTGCATACTTTTCCCAGGGTCCATGGTGGTGGACCACAAAGCTCTTCTTACTGGCACATGGCCCATGCTGTAGATTCTCTTCTGACAGTCTGGGAATAAAGGGGTTATTCAGTGTGAATGTTTACAGTAAATGTCATCCCATTCTAACAAGGCCTTCATCAAGTAATTCCTTGCCATTTTTTTTGCTTAAATTGATATTAATGGATTAGTCGATATGCCAGTGAATACCTAGTGTAGGATTAGGAGATCTGAATCTCATATATACAGTATACAGTATTTAAAAACTCACTATGTCATGGTTCGATAAAAAAAAGCTTTATAACCTGGGAACAAGCTGAGACCATTCTACTGATACTGAGAAAAGATAAATGACTTGGCAGCAATCCTTAACCAATTAATCTTTACTAAGAACATTCCCTATTAATTCCACTCTGTCCAATAGTGAGACAAGACCAAATATTTAACTGAGGATGAAATATTTGAATACATAGGGTATGATTTGCATTACTTAGTGGATAAAAATGCAAAAGCAAACATTTGCCCTCATAGTTTATGGGAGAAAGATAAAAATGAATGAAATGACACTTTGCTCCTAGTAGTGGTATATCAATATGTCAAGTGTGTTTGTTTATCTATCACCTTTCCATATACACCATACCATCCATCCCCCTTTTTCAGCTTCCTCTCACTACAGCTATGCTGTGACCAAAGCATGATGGGCTTAAGTCAGATTCTCTTTTATTCACTATATCTGTGGATTAGACCCCGAACAAACAGTCCAGTGCGTTCCTCCCTCTGCCAATCTGCCCCGAGCCTCAGTGATCCCTTCCTCATTCATTATGTCCAATTAGGGAGACGCCTGTCTGTGTTCGCTCTGAAACTACGCAGAATAGAAAAACACTCTGTCAGCCTGCGTTAGGATGGACTGCAGTGTTTTTCAGAACCACTGGAGCATCGGAAGGCCATGGAGAGCTAGGAGCTGAGGTAACGTGATCAGGGTGCCAGGGTAAGTACACGGGCAACAGCCAGCTATGGCGAGCCCTTAAAAGAGTGAAGTTTAGAATATGTTATTGAGGAGGCTAGCACAAGTAATATTAGATTGCTTTAGGTGAGGTTTAAATTTAAATAATGAGACAAGAGTGTCCAGGGCCTACATGTAGATCCAGTTATGCTAGTCATAAAAGAGAATTTGGCTAGTTGAAGTTAGATAAGAATGTATGTTATTAGATAAGTTTACATTGGCATTATGAGATCAAGGACAGACTAGAGCCAAAAACAATTATGCATTCATCACAATTAATTTGGTTTAATGTTTTGGATAGGTTAGGGTAGATTAACATATAGACAAAGGTAGATCCGACTTAACGCTCATGTGATAACGTTTGTTTACATTTACCAATATTAACATGCACAAGCGTACCACCAAAGAGATCTCGTTCATATTAGCTGACATGTTAAGCCTAGTCAGGTGCACAAAAGCTGTCTATTTTCAAATTAGCCATGGATATCCCACAGGATTGTGTAGGCACTTAGCCAATGCTTGTGTTAGCATGCTAACTATTTCAGAACTGCAAGAATTGCCATCGTTTTTGTGGGTTCATCCCTATGTTCTCCAGGTCCTATGTTCCCCGCTCAGGGTTAGGGTTAAGGTTTTTTTTTTTTTTTTTTAAAAAAGGGGTCCTATGTTCCCAGGTCCCATACAAAGCAGGGAGCATAGCACCCAGCCAGGGAACGTAGGTAGGCCTACGCTCCTGATTTTGTTCCTACTGAACGTAACCAGAGCCTGTCCACGGAGAGCCTCCCCACTCTCTATTAATCCCATACAAATCGAATTTGGCTGCAGTTCACCAGAGTTCACCTAGATGGCGATCGCGGGCGAGTCCAAAATACATGGGGTCCTATGGAGCTACATGGCTACATTTATTGTTTTCACCTATTTAACAACTGAAACCCTCAGATTTTTTATATTATTTTTTACGAAAATGGATATGGATTATCAATCAAAAGTGAAATAATCCGGGAGTCATGTCCTTTCGTTTTCTTACAGGTTGGGTCGTTGTTGCCCATAACACGCTAGCATTGATGCTATGCTATGCTATGATCATGCTAATGAATGACGTCATTGACACGTTTGACAGGCTTTTTAGAACAATTAAGTGACTTTAAAAAATATAATACTCAACCAAGTGTATTGTCTTTGCCTCCCCTTTCGAATACAATATTCAAATTATTTGAAAAAAAATTATATCCTGAGAAAAGTGGATTATGAGGGGTACAGCTCCATAGACCTCCATTCATTCTGGACTCGCCTGCGAGCGCCCCTAGATGCAGTACTGCACCGGAAGCGTTCCGAGAGTGAAGGTTCTCCCCTTATTAGACATTCTCTGACGGAACTAAAACAGGCCCAGGTTTAAAAGGCTTGAACGCACATTGTTTAAAAGGCTTGAACGCACATTGTTGCATCCTTATTTTTCTTCCATCATCATGCTAACTTTAAAGCAGGGGTCTCAAACTCAAATGAGCTGGGGGCCACTTCGGCCAACGTCATCTGATTGGAGGGCCACGTCAGTGTATAAGGGCAAACGAGGTGGTGGAATTGCCTCCATTCTCTCAAACAAATATAGCTGTACTAGAGTCAACTTTGGCGAATTCGCTTCCTTTGAGTATATTGCCCTCACTCTGAAGGCTGACCCAGCTGTACTTCTATTAACCTTATACCGCCTCTAAACTATGGACTGGCTTTCTCGACCAGTTTTCTGAACTTATGTCGCTCATCATCACTAGCTATGATCGGATAATTGTAAATGGCGACTTTAATATTCATGTCAATAAGACAATTGATGCTAAAGCCAGTAAGTTCCTTAATGTTTTGGACAGTTTAGAGCTAAAGCAGCATGTTACAGGACCCACCCATAACCTTGGCAACACCCTCAATCTAGTCATTTCTAGAGGGATAGAAGTCACAGACTTATCAGTAAATGTGTTATTTACATTATTATGACCGCCGCACAGCGAAGCGGCGGTCATATAGGTTTAGTCAGATTTTTTTTTTTTTTTTTTTTTATGCCCAAATTTCCGTCAATGATTCCCGGGACACTGAAAGACCGGGTACCACGAAACTTGGTGGACATGTAACCCCACATGGATAGCATGGAACCATCGTTTTTCGTTTTGATCTGTAGCCCCTCCGCTGAATTGGACCCCCCGAAAGGAGGGTAGGGCAGACACAGTTTTCTGTGAATATCTCGAAAACCGTAGGGTTTAGGAGGACCATTTTTTTTTGTATGTTGATCTCAAGGGGGCCATGTCAACCCATTCCATAACCACTCATTTCATGTATAGCGCCACCTAGTTAAACACAAAAAAGTAAAAATGAGGTGGTGTAATTGAAGGTATCTGTGACCTAACATAGTCAAAACTGCACAAAATTGGAAGTGTAGGATCATTATGACACCCTATGTATGCACGCCAAGTTTTGTGGAATTCCGTTCATGGGGGCCACACAATAAATTAATTTATGTTACTATACACCAACTGGCCTGTAGGTGGCCGGAGACAGTTTTCTGTGAATATCTCGAGAACCGTAGGGCCTAGGAGGTCCACCTTTTTTGTATGTTGGTCTTAAGGGGCATGTCAACCCATCCCATTACCACTTATTTCATGTATAGCGCCACCTAGTTAAAAATTAAAAAAGCAAAAAAGGAGGTTTTTTCATCTCAATATCTCTGGCTGACAAGGTCAAAACTGCACGAAATTAAAAGAGTAGGATCATTATGACACCCTCTGAATGCATGCCAAGTTTTGTGTACTTTCGTTCATGGGGGCCTTACAATAAAATAATTTATGTGTACATTTAGTGACGTACACCAACAAGGATTCGGGACACTGAAAGACCGGGTACACAAAACTTGGTGAGCATGTACCCCCCCACATGGATAGCATGGAACCGTCATTTTTCGTTTTTCATCTGCAGCCCCCGCTGGACTGGACCCCCTGAAAGGAGGGTGGGGCAGACACAGTTCTCTGTGAATCTTTTATGGTATGTTGGTCTCAAGGGCCCACATCAACCTGGCTCATAATCACTCATTTGTGATTTGCCCCGGTAAAAATGAAAATCAGTAGGATTAAAAGAAAGCCAAAATAAATATTCATCATCATCATCATGGCTGCATTTTCAGTATTGGCGAAGAAGTAGTCGTTGTCCACTAGATGGCGCGTATCGTTGCAGTGAGGCGTAATTTTGTTGGAAGTTAAAAGTGGGTTGGAAAAAAACAATGGACGCTTCATACAAGGACTGTAATTTACACTTGCGAACATCTAATAAGGATAGGACGATGTTCACATGAAGTGTAATTCCCATTTCTTCTTGAAGCGAAATAAATCTAAGGATGTTTCTCGGACATGCTTGGTTTTACTGCAGGTACGTTAATCTTGTAATATCAATAAGGACCTAGGTAATGTTACCAAGTTAGCGTTGGTTGAGTGATGGAGGCATTTGATTGATTGCATTTGTAGAAAACTATAAATGCGGTTATACCAAAAAAATTGATAGCAGCACTGTTTGTATCTTTCGACTGTCATTTATTGCACGTGCTACAAAATCATTCTGTGCAATGGAAGATTTACCAACGCGTTACACGGGTCTGATACAGTTTTGCCTATACATGGCGTGAGACTGAGACGCCTGTTTATTTTGTTTTAAGTGCGTGCAGGGTGTGAGAGGGAATCGATGTGCTTTGATTACAGCTTGGTAGTTGTAGTCTGTGAAATTAAAAAAGCGTGTGTGTGAAGTATCCAAACAATGACACCTTCATTTCATTATGGCTGCTTTAGCAAAACACCTTAAGCTACTGTGTAGTGGGTCCCATTTAGAAGTGGCTACTTCATTGGCTTTCCTTGACTCATGGAGCTGCGCGAATGAATGTTATTACAACTTTAAGCCCGATATGACAGTTTAAGTCCGCTTGATACTGTAAAGTAAGCCATTGGTTTCAAAGGGAGATTTTATTTGTGTGTCGCCAGCATAGCCTATTGACAATTTATGTTGTCAATAGGCCTACCTTATAATCCTACCTGTAGCTTAGGGAAGCTAACAACTTTCTATTAGGATCTAGTTTGTTAGTTACCGTTTTGTCATAACTCCCTGATGCATTTTTGCATTTAGAATAGCCAGGCGTGTATATCTCAATCGGAAAATTAAACAATATCGGGTGCCTATGGACTAGGCTGGGTGAACCCAGCCTGATCTGCCCCCGCTATTTATTTTTTGATTTCTTAAAAGATTGAGCTTGGTCTGATGAAAGCCAGACTAGCCATGGACCTCAGTTAAACAATGCAAGGGAACATGAATCAGCCTATATTTGCACTAACAATAACGGACAAAAGCTTTTCAACTTTGGCCCGTTAAAATGTGTATGAACAGTCTAGCGGCGCATTTCATCAAAGCCCATTTGGACATGTCAGTTATTTGCACCACTGGTTAGATGTAAAACAGCATTTCGTTTCAGACTAGGCTACTGTTACTTAATTTGTGCATTAACAATAACGTTTCAGACTACTGTTACTTAATTTGTGCATTGACAATAAAGTATTACATGAACTAAAGATGACTAAAATCTTATGTAGAAGAAGAAACATTCACAAAAAAATCCATCCATCCAAAATGACCTTTGTTTTTGATAGCTGTTGAAAACGGCATGGAACTGACAGAGATGTTTTTGTTTATAAATACATAAAAATAAATAAATAAATAACATTATGCTGATACCTTTTGCTTTTCCCAAATACAATGTAGCCTACAGGTGTAAGTGACCTTTCATCAATCCCGTTGCAATGGATGAACTGTGATGAACTGCCCTACTTGTGATTGTTTAGAAATGTTAAAGGTTTTATAACAATTCTACATCTTCTTTGGCTATTCTACAATCTATTCACCTTTTCAGCACCAGTAGGGTACTTTCTGTGCAGCCGCACACACACACTCAGGCATGCCAAACAAGCATACACAAAAAGTTTCAAGAGTGGGGATGGAGTAAAATATGGAGACAAATTGAAGTGTGATTTATTTTCGCGGAACGGATGTACAGGACTGAGCGGCGGTCATATTTTGTACCGCTATGCGGTACATCTAGTTGTGTATCTTTTAATATAGTAATACATACTTCAAAAATTCACCCCGAAATTGCAATCAAATCGCGACTCTTGGACATTAGAGCAGAACAGCAGTTCATAGCTCTTATAGACTCCATAAATTTAGATATTTTAAAGCAATTTTCCATCATGATAGAGGCATAAGAACCATGAAGACTCAGCACTTTTCATTTACTTTCTACAACAGTCATTAATGTTATGAAGGAGCTGTGACAAAACCCACTCAGAAGGATCCCAACAATTGTGAAACGCTGGTGATCATCACAGGTTAAGTTAGATTTTATTTAAAGTGGGTTATGGATCATGTTAAATTGAAATATTGTAACCAGTGAGTGAGTCCAGTGGCAATACTGAGGTCAATTTAATGGGTTAACAAAAGAAAAAAGAATCTTATCGGCCCTCTGTAAACTCTGGCTGAATTGACTGTAAAACGGTTCTGGTGGACATCAAAGGCATTAGATTCATAATGAATTCTTTAGACATTCCTGGCAAAAGACGTCCTCTCTGAATGGGTTTGCCTCAGGGAGATGGAGCAAAGGTCACCTTCCTTGAATCAAGCTCCTGCTTTGAATTTGAATATAACAGAAAATATGAACAGGCTTCAGAGCTCACATCCAAGCTGAGGAAAAAATAATGTTGATGTTAAATACTACTATGTGCCATTTGATACTGTTAAAAATAATGTTGATGTTAAATACTACTATGTGCCATTTGATACTGTTTAAGCAAATAGTTGTATAGAAAGGTAAGCCTCTAGCAAGTACATTCTATTGTTTTATAATCTGACGTAACTGGCTTGTCACGGTAACTATAGACACATTCAAATCAATTAACAGGATTGTTGGAACAGGATTCACGTTTTTGTTTTTTCAAGGCAGTGATGTATCTCTCTGTGGACTAGTCTGGAGTTTTCTAGAGGTGTGTGAGGATGTGAATACTTTCTACCAGCACACCGGATCTAGCTGGTTTGGTTCGTAGACACGTGAGACTGTGGTTAAGCCTGTGCTGTTCCACACGTCTCTCTCTTGCTGCCTCCTCCTTCTTTCTCTATCCCTGTGTATCTCTCCCTTTCTATGCCCTTCTTTTCTTTTTTCTCTCTTCCTCTGTAGCTCATTCTTTCTCTCTCTCCTTGTCACTCACTGTCCTCTTTCAGACCCGTGTTACTTTCTTTCACTGTCTGCCATGTAGCTATCTCTCTCTCTCTCTCTCTCTCTCTCTCTCTGAGTCTGTATGTCCGTCTCTCTGTCTGTTTGTCCGTCTAGACAGATACTTTATTGTCTCTGTAGGGGAACTATTTTTCTGTGAGTGAAACACACAAGACACGTTGACCATTAAACATGCATCTACCAGTCATATCACAATTGCACTTAGTTATCCCCCAAAAGAGTAGGCTGAAAAGAGTAAGAGAACTAAAGAGAGTGAAGTCTTTGTGTGTCTGTCTGTCTCTTTTGCTCCTCCTCAGGTCTTTCTGGGTCACCTGAGACTCCTCTCCTTGCTCCTTTACACTCTGTGTCGGTCTCCTGTCCTGGTTCAACCTGCACTAATGCTGTCAGCATGCATGCAGAGCTCTGACACACTTCAGCCAACACATGTAGTGGAAACTCAGCCAAATGGTGTGCGTGCCTGTGCACAAATATACTCTTGCATGGTGCTAACTTTGTCTCAGAGCTCCAAAATAGAAATATGGGAAGCACACATCACATCATGGGCCTTGGGAAAATGCTGAAGCAGGGGGAGATCATAGTAACATGACTGGATGGAATGGAAACGTGTGTCTGTATGGATTTGAATCAGGGGAGAGAGGGGATTTCTGATGGAAGCATTTCCTGAAGTCCTTCAGTTGAAATATACACTACAAGGGAAAAAAAAGCTTAAAACTAATTTTCAGTTCTTTAACACAGCTCTTGTCAGCTGACTGGAACATTCTGCCTGATGACACCTCTGAGCATTGACTTCCTCCGAGTTGCTTTGAGTTGCTATGTAAAGCTGTGGTTCATTTGAAACACACAGCCAGACCACATCATCCCGCCCCAGATACACCAATAGCAGCCATGCGCAGAGCTCATTTCAGTTCCTGCCGTCACCTCAGATGAACTCCCTCTCAACATACGGGTCCTGGGAGAGCAACACCCCTTTGCGATGTCCAAGGCAGGGCTGAGAGACCTCCTGTGCTCACTCGCCCGATGCTTTTTCAGAGAGAGTTTTTTCACGTTGCCAGCTGAACGTGCTCCCTGAGGTACCCCAGTGAGTACGGTGGAGGGGAATCACATTTTGATTTATTTTACACAGAGCGTGTCTTTGTAGGCCAGGCCCAGTAAATGTGACGTGATTTCAAGCTATAGTGTTTCTGAACACTGTCTCTAGGTAAAAATTAAGAGTTATTTTGTAACTCTTTGAGCCTCTTTGTGCTCTTGTTCATGGTTATACTTTTAACACCTGGCAAATTGCTTATTTGGGCTTGAAAGACTTTCAAGTCATCTTCAGTTGAAAATAGTGTCACTCAGAAGAACAGCTGTTTATAGTTATCCCTAAGTAATGTTGAACACTCCATTCTACGGATAGAAATGCCACTTTGGAACTTCTCTGCCTTTACTTTCCCATTTTATTTAGTTTTTGCTGGGGTTCACTTTTTTTTTGTATTGTCACATGCTCATTTTTTGTGGATTAATATGCAGCTGATATGACCTGAAGTAATCTTATAGTGCAACATTTCAAAACTTCTGCTTTTATTTGAATATAACACATTCTACACTGTGGAATGGCGGACGGTTTCTTGAATGAACTGAATTTCTTCTGAATAGCAGCTATTTATGTGTAAGTCAGATGTGGTGTGTGATATTTTGGTAACTGAGCAAAAATGTGTTTTAAAAACTCTTAATTCATGCTTGTCTTTTGTTTCTTGTCTCATATTTAAGTGAATGCAATTTAAGATGTTTCTCATCCTATCTCCATGAGGTACACTGTGTTCTGGTTAGACAATTGCAAGGTGCCACTCTGTCCCACAAGTTTGCCAAACCACCGATCTAGCACAATCATTGCGGCTATTTGGCTCAGCCCTAATGGAGACAAGTCTGCTGTCGTCAGTGATTTTCTGTGTGTCAGTTTGACTGAGGTGGTTTTGTTGTCGTCTCGGGAACAGAGAGTCTTGTCTGTCCTGTGCATCAGTGGTTCAAAGAGCCTGTCTTTTCAGAGTCTGTCTCTGGGAGTCACACCTGAGTCGCTGGATAACAGAGATGTGGCAAAGCCTCAATGGCACAGCAGGATTCAGCTTTTGGATATTTGCCCCTTTGGCATGCTGACCACTGGAACAAATCTCCACTTTTTCATGAAGCCACTCCATGCCTTTCCTTTTGAGACCTCTTCAATGGTTTTGTAGGGAATCTATGTTACAAAAAGAATAGATCATTCAAAAGGGCTATATTTCAATTTATTACAGTGCATGAAAATGCACTGTACTGTTATTCCTCGGCTTCTTCTTCTTCTTATAATTCCGCTTACCACTTTGAATCCGTGTAATTCAGCTTTGTTTAAACTTTGTAACGTAGGTCTGCCAAAGGACATGGCAGCAATGCATTTTTCATCTTTGAAATATTAATGAAAAACAAGTTTATATTCAGCATAGCAACCACCGTGTCTACCTTAGAAACACCATAGTAACTACCACTGCAATGTCTTTTTTAACTCTATGGTATTTTACCTTTTCACCTTTTCTTGCATTTTCATTTTTTTATTATTATTTATTTTTCATTTATTTAACCAGGGGGGTCATATTGAGACTATAGTCTCTTTTTGAAATGGTCCCTGGCCAAGAAAGGCAACACTGTAAATAAAATAGAGAAACCTCATCTACAAAAAGACAAACAAACAGTGGACCAACAACAAACAGAACCATGCACACATAAACAGCAGCAAGCACCAGTTAGTACAGACAAAGAACACAAAAAAGCAAACCAACAGCAGACCACAATTAGTCTACATAACAATATAACACCACCACACAAACCACACCACATTATACAGCAACATAATAAAACACAACACAACACCTAACAAGGACAACAATTAAACACAGCAACAAACAAAATAACTGCATGCACTGATAATTCCTTGGAATTGCATTTCTAGTTTTAGTTTGTCATGCTATTCTATCCAACGTGACTTGCAAGTGGATACAACTAAGGTATAAAAACTGACAAGACAAAAATAATTGTTATACAAAGACAAAGACAAAACATGTTACAGAGACAATTATATTAATTTCTTATTTAGCTCCATAACATGGCAGCTTTGAGTTACTATTTATGGTTAAATTAATATGCTTCTACAGTGATTCAGTTGAAACCATGGTTCCATTGTGTTCAGTTTCAGAGAAACAAGAGTGTCAAAATTGCAATAACTACAAAATCCAAGCTAATACCAAGGCAAACTGCAGTAACTCCGGTACTGAACATCAGTTACTGCGGTTTGCCTTTGTATTAGCTTGGATTTAGCAGTTACTGCGTTTTGGCTTTGTTTCCCCAGCTTTGACACTGCAGATACTGCAATCTGACTTTGTAGCCAGACCGTTCTTGCGCTGCGCAAGCTATTGAAAATAATGGGTTTCAGAGTGCAACACCATTGCCAGATCCTGTAGGGACCTTTATCCCGAAAAACACTTTGTCCCGATCATAATGGTCCCTAACACAGAAACAAAAATATGCTATGGCTCATTGTCACAGTAAAATTACGTTTGAACTCGCGTTAAAATGCCAATCCAGAGACGGGTCACGGTTAAGGAAGATAGCAAAATATGGACACATATTCGGACAAGGCCACCAAAGATGTCACCCCTTTCTCTCTTTACCATGCTGGTAAATGTGAATGAGTTTGACTGTAGCTTACTTTGGTGCTCATGGTTTCCATAAAATTAACTCAACGATTGAAATGTGGAGAATCTAACCAATCCAACTGTATGTATATAGCACGCCCATATTGACAGAAGCTTAAACGTTTAGGAACTCTACTTAACACACTTCATCAGTGGAAAATGCGTGTTAAGCAGTGCCATACACTTTTGTGTGCACATTCTAAACAGCATAGAAATAGCTCCAGCAGGCATTTGGGGGTTTAAGAGGTTTTATACAACCAAAAAACTTCAATAAAACCAGATCAGGCTTTTAATTGACACCAGGCTAGTGCAAGCGGCCTGCGTCAAATTGTGACTCTGCTTTTACAGTTTCACTGTAAATATTTTAAAATATTTACTTTTTCACCAATCAGTAGATTTGTATTAGCTCCTCTTCTAATGTCTGTTAAATTAAATCTCAAGTTCTATACCAATGAAGGACGAAATCCAAGAGCGTAAAAGGAGGCACATCGCTAAACCAATACAGTCTGTTCGAGTTCTTTTGATCAATGTGGACACTTATGAAACCCTCTACAAATGTCTTCCAGAGATGAAGGTGTGTTTGAAGTTTTGTCATACCCACAGATTTAGGGGAAACCATGGCTGGGAACTTTGTTAGTCTAAATGTCCTGACAAAGTACTCAAACAGCCATCCATCCAAGCAAACAAAGAATCAACAGGAGCCGCGGCAAGGCAATAGAGAACTGAGGATTTCAGCATAAACAAGGAACCTGGGAGTTGAGTGGCAGTTCCATTTCTAGTCTATTCCCTGCCGAGGTTATCGTGCAAAGCACTGGATAATATGGGTGGATGATAGGAACTGAGCCAAGTAACAATAAAGCTTCAAAGAGATTAATTTTGTCCCTTGGTTACATTTAGCCTGAGACATACTGTGCTAAGAAAAATTTGATGATGCGACTTCCACACCCTCTCATGTCAACCCTAAGAACTTATGTACTATTTAGCCGGTGGCTTTGTCCAAAGTGACTTTGTTTTACAACTTTTAATTGTTGTACAACTTTTAAGCCAAAATTCAAATTGCATCATGATATGCCATTCATGCCACATAAAAATTCCAAGGATGTTGTAAAATGACAAAGAGATAACAATCAAGGCCAAAGGCTATCATATACAGTAAACTCTAGTTTCTAGTTTATGGTTGCTTTTGCTATCATACATGTGTCTATGATTCTTTTACAAGAGATGGCTACTTGCTTTGCCTGAGAATAATGTTGTGGGTAGGGAGGTTGTATCATCAATTTTTCACTGTAGGAGCACGATTGAGATCCTCTGCAGAAAGACAGACGCTATATATTGTTAGATAAATATGTGTTATGTCAGGGGGAAATTTATATTATAGTGGATAAATTGGGAGGTGTTACTAGACACCTATAGGAACACATAGTAAAAAAAACGATTGGTAAGATTTTTTTTGCAGATTGGCGGAAAAAAAATCATAACCTTCCCTAACTATAATGCTTTATTGCCAAACGTCAGTCTGTGACAGCCATTACAATCAGAAACAGAGCTATCTCTGATGTAAATTTCTCAATATTCAATGGAGGTACCCTAAACACAACCCTAGAATTTGTATTATCTGTCAGCACTCTGTGTTATGGTCCAATGTCAATCTGGCTCACAGAAGTGGCTTATACTCACTGTACTCTGTCTTTAATATACGCATTTGCTGTGTAATTGACTTTGGGGGATGGTGAGATGCCATAAGGGTGTGGTTTGTGACAAAGCTAAAAGTGTTGCAATCCACTTGTAACTTAATTTACTAGACTTGTGAAATGCAGCAGATGTGGTAATAGTGACTCCGTAGCTGAGGCACTTCAACTCAGCAGGCGCCCTCTGGTGGTTGTGTTGCTTAACCACATCACAGAACCAACCCAGTCTCTGTACTGTTTACATTATAAAACAGTATGTATAAAACAGTATGTAAAACTTGTATGTAAGTATGTACTGGTATGTATATAATGTAGAATAGGTAGAATACTGAACTGTTGTTATCCAATTAATCCACCTGCAAAGCATGTTAATTCATTTGAATTCAGAGATTCTGTATAGCATAATCTGTTTACTTAAACTTAACAAACCATAACCATTAGTGTTTAACATTATTTGTTGTCATCTCAATTTATAGTTTGCTTTTCATTTCCAGCTTATTTAAATATTTGCAAACCACCAACAGCTAGAATAGCCAGGCAGCTACAGTGCAATCAAAGAGTATAGAGGTACTTCTACACTCTGGCGGCATAATCATAATCATGAGAAACTTAACATTGAATTTACATGCAATGTAATCATGTTTACATTCTGCACACAGCTCTGCGTCCATCTCTACACCAATTACTAAAATAAACAGCAGAATAGTAAGTATATAGCAGAATATAAAGTACTCTGTAAGCCTTTCACAAGTAATCCAGTTTTGAAACTGGACCAAAGAATTTTGGCTACATGACATCTGCACATATGTAAGTACAGCTTATTTCAGGTAACAAATGCACATTCTTCATCCAATGTTTCAGTGACAAGACTTCAATGAATAAAACAATAAGGAATAAAATATTTATGTCAGTATAGTTTTGTAAAAGCCATAGAGTATCCCACCATCATGATCCTTACATTGCCACAATATTCTTACAAATATGAACCGATATTTTATACTGGCTTGCTTTCTGATGACATGAATTTAAAAGTATTAAAAATGAGATTTAATTATGTTTCCTTGATATAAAGGCTGACATATAAGACATATGCAAGTATTTTCACATCATACTTTCCCAGATATGGGTAGCCCAGACTGCCCGGATAAGAGCTTAAAGTAAAGGTTGTAAAATTACACTGAAAATAGCCCTGACCTGAATGGGTTCTGACTTTGACTTTGTGCATTCAGAATGTAGGCTGCATGCTGCATGCATGCTGTCCATGTAGTTTTAAGTAATTGGTTTTCCTAGAGTTAGACTGTGCACAGCACTCGTGAAGAGAGGCTGGGAGTTTAATAACAGGGCGATGAAAAGAAGCCAAGTTCCACTAAATCTCAGCTGGGGACAGCAATGCCCTCTGGGTCATGTGACCCTGGGGCAGCCATCAAAGCTGATGACAGCAGAGAACAACTGCACGCGCACACAGTGGGATGTGTTTGGGATTCCCATTTATCTTTATGAGATGGCAGAAGAGCCAACAGCTGTTGTTGGACTTCTTAAAACAAGTTTCAGCCAATAAAAATGTAGGATGTTATGAGATGCAGTCATACTTAACAATGCAAATATACATATATGAAATGTTGTCATTAATGACAACGTCATATTTCAGATTTATATTGGTATTGGTAAGTATGATTTAGTAACTTTGCAGGCATTATGGGTTAAAAAAAATAAACCAAAAAAATTTGACAGTAGCTGTATTTGGCACAAAACAAAGTCACAATTTCTTTGTAACAGCCTTTCATCATGGCCTCAAACAGCATACCTGATGAGTAAGTGTATTGTGTCTTAACACAGGATCTATGAATAGCCAATAAGTCTTAGTGGACATATCTTTGAAGTCACTCTTTCATCAGTATAGTAGTTTAGCTAATTGCGGCTGATGCCACATCTCAAATGGCCCTGTACTGTATATGAAGAAGCACATTTTCAAACAAAGCTACTCCCTACCTGCACACCATTGAGTCCTTTAACGAGGCCTGTAGTCTCAGTGGCGATGACCAGCATTGGTGTGACCTCAGTAAGATCAGTCATCCTAGACATCTTGATGTACTATCAAGAAGAAAGAGAAACACCCCAAGTTTTGTCTGACAGATGGCCCGATCATGGAGAGACACAGGCAACATAAAGTGTGACGCTCAGATTAGTCATCTTCTGTCTACAACAAGTTCTTCTGTCTACAACGCCACTCCTCCACTTTCATCACCTGATACCATAATGTCATAAAGTCATTATGCTGGTGATGGCAGTATCCTCACAACTTCATAGCAAAATGTCTGCCTTCATTATTGAAAGTTCCCAACAAAGAAAAGACTGTAACCTTCTTTACCATGTGGCCATAGTCAGAGTACTTTTAACTTTGCAGTATGAAAGATCTGGATGGAAGTTGATCCAGGATTTCATCATATAAATCTCTTCTGGATTGGGATGATTGGATGCATTTGACAGCTCTAAAGTAAAAATAGCACATGAGTCAAAGACTTCTCCAAATACAATGGCCTGAAGCACAATGTGGCCTTAATGAAGAAACGAAACACATTTAGCAACTAATTAGAGCTGAGCAGGGGAAAATGCCAGCTATTATCCTGAGAGATAATAGGCTCACTCCCTTGTGTCTTGTTTCAGGGTGAAATGCTTTGCTGACCTTTGTGTTTCTTTGCATCAACTTGTGCTTACTACCAGAAGAGGGCAGTGTTGTAGTGTGTTTACAGATGGGCTCCTTTTTTGCTAATTCTAGTTTAATTTAACACTGTCCACTGATCCGGAATGCATTTCTTCATTTAGCTTTTATTCACAGCAGCAGTATAGTATTGTATCCTGTATGTGTATGTCCAAACCCACGCTCATGATGCTTGTAGCACCTTGCCAAACTAATTGAACAGCAGGAAGTCATGTAGATGCTTTTGCAGATGAGGTGACATGTAAGATGATACTGTTTGACACTAGCTTAGCTTTATCAGTAACAAAATGTCACACAAAACTTAAGTGTTACCATACATTTTACACTATTTCTTTTTTAAACAGAGTGGACTGGTGGTGAAGCATTTTTTTTATTTAGAAGCATTGTTCATATGATATAACACAAAATTCTATTTTGAGTCATTACTGATGACTTTTTACCTGTAGGTTAGATATATGTTTCTAAACCAGCCGATCTGACGTGTGTATTATATTGGGTTCACTCACTGATACACAGGGATGGGGGTGGGGGGCAATATTTTGTCATCAATTATGCTCTGTTTGCCCACCCATCTAAGGTGCTGATACTGCCCAGCTGGACATTATGGGCGACTATCTCCATATCGACAGACATATCACTGCATTTTCACACCATTATGTCTAACATGACAACAACACCAAGAGACCTGGCATTAATATTTGAGAAGGCTTCACATGCATTATTCAATGGGGGTTCTGTTGTTGCATTTCCACTTCATATGAATCTGAGTTAGTTTCAGGAGGTGGGGGGGGCAGGTGGTGGGGGTAGGGGGAGGTAGGGATATCCTGCTCTCATGACAGACGGAAGACTGCCAGTGACCACTATGTGAGTGACATGGGATATGTCATCGGATACAGCGAGCGCTGGTTGGGAAGGTCCTCTAACCGGACCGCTGGGGATTCTGAGTTACTGGAAAGGCTCGGCACAGGACGGAACTGGATGACACTGGGCAGCAGTGGACGCCTTGTGTTTCTGGAAGTCAGCCATCAGGGGAGCTATGAGAGAGAGAGGATGATTAACCTGCGGTCGGACCAATTCAGTCTCATCCAGATGAATTCAACGTCAGGTCATCGCCAATATTCACCGTTGTGTTTTAGACTCTTTAGCAATTTGAATGGGCCAAGAGATTTTTCCCTTCATTTTTTTTACTCGGTTTTCATTTTGTTTACTCAAAGATCACACCTTCTATACATTGTTAAACAGTTTCAAACAGTCGCTACAAGTAAATATGAACACTAAGTGCACCTTTTACATTGATGTCTGCATAATTTAAATGCAAATATTGGTTATAGCCTCAAGGCTTTCTGGAAAGGCAGACCTTATTGATCCGAAAATACCTGTCTAAGATTAGAGCTTACAATAGAAATGCTGATGTGTACAGGCTGAGGTTTTCAAGTCTCAAGACAGTGGGGTGAAAATAGTCAATCAGTATCAGTAATCAGTAATCTGTAATCTGTAATCAGTAATCAGTCCTGACATCAGTGGTGAAGCTTTGGCGAGTTTGATCCTACAATTGTAAAACTGAGCTATCCATATCTACACCACTGCATACCTATTATAAATACAAAACATTTAATGCATAACTTCTTTTTGCACTCTTAAGAGTGACAAGCAGTTGAAATAGGCCAGTGAAAAATCTTCTCATTCTTATGAATCATGTATGTGTTGGATATGTCTTTAGAGTCGCTTCCTTTAGTCAGCATGTACCGTAGAGATATAGAGCTAAGCATTCACAGACCCATAAAAGCTGTTATTGTGCAGATCTGAAGCCGACTGTATAAAGAAGTGCTGTCTGATTCTGGTGCGCGTGAAGAAGGCAGCACTGGGGATGCATTTTAATTTTCAATATTGGCCCATGCAGGTCACAGAGGGTATAGATGTTTTCCCACGTGGATGGGAAGAAGTCTTTTGAGAATCACTTAATGTGAATAAAAAGCATGCCGCCTTGTTCAAACAGCCCCCCCACCCCTCCGCCTCCTCCCTCCTCGCTTTGCATATAACCACTGCATGGATGCACGTGCTTCTCCTAGCGCCCGCGGTGAATCAATGCGAGAGGCACGCGTTTTGAATTCCTGATCAGACCAGACGCTCGGCGTCGGGGATGAGCGAGAGCCAAGAGCTGTGCAGAGCCGCTGTGCAAATCCCTGGCTGGGTTAATGAAAAGAAAATGGCAGAAAATCTGCCTGACGATGCGACCGGGCTGGGGGTGAGCACGGCTCAGCGCGACCTCTGAGGGGGGCTGGGATGGGGCTGAGGAGATCCCTCAGATCAAGACCACTCTCTGTTGTACTCCATCCACAGTGCCCTATGTCATGTGTTGGTCTTTTAATGCATATAGTAGTCCCTTCCATAACCATGTATAGACGACTGTACATAAAGAATACAGTCACGGAAACATAAACAAACACAGAAAGACAGACACACTGAGAGAGAGAGAGAGAGAGAAAGAGATGGAGAGCCGGAGAGAGAGAGTGAGAGAGAACATTGAAATAATACTATAATATTGCTTCAGTGTTTTTTTATGTACACAGGTTCATGACATATAATACAACTCCTTGTTCACAAGTCCTCAGTTGTGAAAGGGCATCCCCTGACACACGTGTCCTCTCCCCTCCCCTTCCCTCTATCAGCCGGTGAGTGGGCAGGGGACAGGCTCTCCACTCGGCAGGGGGAAGCCCCCTCATGCCCCTGAGCTCTGATCCTCCACGTCTCACACAGGGGAACACATTTTATGGCAGACCTGCTGCCCTACCCTTTTGAATACATTTGCATGCATTGAAAGTAACCCCTGTCCTCTCTTCCTCCCTCCCTCTATCTCTTTCTCTCTCTCTCTCTCTCTCTCTCTCTCTCTATCTCTCTGCCCTACCCCCACACACCCTATACTCACCCCAGTGAATCACAGCCAAGAGGATATTGCCATCATCATTTGTCTTTCAAATGTAGGGCTCTTAGTGTGGCATTTATGAAGAAAGGACATGTGTCCTGGGCAGCTTTGTGCGTTTAATTAGTTTTAATTGTACCAGAGGTTGTTATGACCCACTAATCAGGATTTGAATTGCATTGCACCAGAAGCACTCTTCTTTGTGTACAAATCTACAAACTCAATTCGATCGACCTTTGTGTGTGTGTGTGTGTGTGTGTGTGTGTGTTTGTGTGTGTGTGTGTGTATGTAGTAGTAATAATAATAATATATACATATTTATATAATATATACATATTATATATACATATTATATATATATATATACACACACATATTATGACCTCTCTCTGACTTGTATATTACCTCTCAGCTTGAAAGATAATGAAAATGAAAATGTGAAGTTGCATATATTAAAATGTATAGTACGGAATAACAATAGTCCGGCTATTCATCAAAGCCATAAAATGTCAAACACCCTGACACTCTGAATGCAATGTCATCAAAAGAAAATGTATAGTTTTGCATGTATTTTGCATATTTTGCCTAAAAATAATTTTTTAGCCATTAGATGATTGTGTCAGGGCCATATTGTTAGGATTGATGACAAGAAGCAAATCAGTCTGCTGAAAAAAAATGTTTTTTTGTTTTTGAAGTTTGTAACTTCAAATAGATAGGACTCCAAATATTTTGATGTGAATGTATGGGTTTATTGTGAAATGTATATGTACTATAACCTAGATTTAAACAGTGACAGATGAAATAATTGTATTTACTGCATGCTTTAAGTATAAGTGCATGTGTTCATAATTTCTAATCTATTTCCCACCAGTTCCTTTCCTCTGCATTCCTAGTTTAAGCCAGGCGCCATAAAATTCTACGCATGGGTTAAATCCCTTTGTGTTGCCATGGAGACTATGACAGGCTCGCACTACCAGCGACCTGACAGGAGCAGCCAGCAAGAGGAAGGGGGAGGGGTTGACGGGGGAGGGAGTTGTGCCAGAGCCAGCCCATTGGCTGGGGCCAGGTCACATGTTTGCTTTGGAATGAATGCTAATGCACTGGCTTCTGGTTTTTTTCCTCCCTCCCTCCCTCCCTCCCTCCGCTCCTCCTCTGTCCTGCCTTGGCTGTGACGGTCCTGTCGGATCGAACTGAACCCAGAAATGGTGTAGGATACCAGGGAAGGACCAAGCAATCGACCCCCCGAGGAGAACAGCACCAGGCCTAAGGTGGAAGGTAGGCAGATCTGAGCTTGTTTTGTGTGTCGGGGGCTGCTCTGCGTGTGTATGTGTGTGTGTGTGTGTGTATGTAGATGTGTGAGTGTGTGTGTGAGTGTGTGTGTGTTGGCCAGCCTCACAGCACAGCTCTGGTGGACCTCTGGTGAACGCTCCAGTTTGTTTTCATATTTTTCCTGCATGTGGCTGGAGCTGGAGCAAGAGCCCTTTGAGAAGGGGGGAGTGTGTGTGTGTGTGTGTGTGTGTGTGTGTGTGTGTGTGTGTGTGTGTGTGTGTGTGTGTGTGTCGGTGTGTGTCGGTGTTAGTAGGTGACAGATTGGGAAGCAGTTCTGCAGCTGGTTGTGCTGAAGTCGCACATCAGGCCAAACCAACAACACCCCCCACCCCCCTTCAACAACCCCCCTCCTCCTCCCCACCACCACCATCCACTCTTTAATTAAAAAGACCAAAACAAAAGCGTTTGCGTAAGACATCGCTTCAGACCGTGGCGGCGGCTGGCTGTCAGCAAGGGGAGTCGGCTTTTCATAGGTTCAGCTTGGGCTGTGCATTCCGGAATGCAGAGTGCATGCTCACACATTCATGAACACACACACACACACACACACACACACACGCATACGCAAACGGCAGCTTTCCTCTGTTTCTTTTTTAGGTGTGCGTGGTGTGCAGTGTGTGTGTGAGATGGGGGTTGGTTTCGAGTGTGCGGACGGTTGTTTGCAAGTGCTCCTGCGAAGGTCAGGGGGCCCGGGGGTGGGTGGGGGGTTTGGGGGGGTAGTGGGGGGTAGTGGTGGGGCTTTTGTTGTCCTGAGGGGCAGAGAGGCTGGGAGGCTGTGGAGAGCACCCTGGTGCCCTAAGCTCCTCCACTGACCCACATGCACCCGCAATTCATAACACGGATACAGCAGCACACAGCTTTGGGGTGCCTCTGTGTTTGTGTGTGTGTGTGTGTGTGGGTGCATGACACGAATACAACAAGGAGCTTTGGGCTGTGTGTGTGTGGGTGTTGGTGTTTGTTTTGCCCGCATGTATGTGCAAGACATGGATACAACACAATTCTGTGTGTGTGTGTGTGTGTGTAACATACACATATGTTATTATTTACATATAAATCTCTGGCTATCATACCAATCAGAACAACTATTTGAATCACACAATCCACGGTTTCAAACAGGGATGACTGTTGATCCTCTATTTTTTGAGGTTGAGGACATGGAGCTAACTAAAGACACTAGCTAGCTTCTCCGTCACCATTACAACAGATTTCCTTGTTGACACTTGGAAATAAAAGGATATAATCACATAAACACATACTTGTATTTGTTTTATAACGTATTCTAGTATGACGTAATGGAGAGAAATTACCATTATCAGTGATGAAGTATTGTGACATTAAACAGAGGTCTTCTCAGTACCACGATCTGTACCCTCAATTCAGATAGACACAGACAACAGTTGAAACAATGTATGGGATCAATGGAAAGCTCCAGAGTTTAAGAACATGGCTTAATTGAAAGAAAATGGATTAATTAAAAGAAATGACCATATTTGTACCAGCTGCTGAGTTTCAAGGGATGGATGACTTAAAAGAGAGAGAGGATGAAACAGCCCAAGTCTAGCCAAAGAGGTTTTTATTCTGGTGCCAAGTGGCACCCTTTTTTCTATAATTACTTACAGAATAAAGACCAGGTAGCTGCAAAGAAAGCCATTTCCAAATGCAGCACACAGGAATACATTTGGTCTGCATAGTTTTGAATTGGAATTGGAATGTGCATTAGCTGATTTGCAGACTTCACTGAATTCATCTCAAAAAACATTAGTGATGCATTAATGACAGCCCGTGTCTCCGTGCATTAATGGAAAAGTAAATCTGCATGACATGACTCACTTGGGTTAAGTATTCACTTAACCAGATCAGCCTGGCAAGTGAAAGATCATATTTTTATCACTCTTCTCGTTCCTTCTCGCACCACTTTCGCAGCTCTTGAGGGACATTGGGGTTAATTGCGTTGAGAGCTGGGGTTTTGCACACGCTCAGTCGAGTCGCTCGCTGGCCAGATTACACAGAGGCATTAAGGAAAAGACTGCTTATCTGCTGACCTGGGGTCAGAGAGGGGTCAGTGTGGGAGAGGTGCTTTACCCCGCGGTAGGATTCACACACTCGCCTGGACTCGGCTTGGCGAGGCGTAGCTCACTGGCTTGGCAAGAAAGGTTCATCATGCCCTCGCAGAAAATCTAGTCGAAATGGGACCCTTCCCACACAACGAGCACTTTGTTACTCAGAGAAGGTTCTTGTAGACATAGACGTTTTTTGTCAGTATTATCACAATGCACACTGTTGGAAAGTAAAAAAAAAAAATGTAGAAAGGAAATTTTCTCTGAGGGAAACCTAACAGAGTTCCTCTTTTTACACTTCTTGATTGCAACATTTTGTAACTTCTCTTTATAGAAAGATGTTAAACTTCTTTTTTTTTTACTGGGTGCAGATTTCAGTGTGAAATGCAAGCACCCAACAACCAAACCTAAGGATAATAGCACAGTAGGTTGCACTACAACCATCATACCAGTACTTAACAATATTTAAGGTCAACAGCGACAACAAAAGCATCAGCAGCAACAACAAAGATGACTTTGTGAGCTTTTTGACGGAGGTTGTCAAGTGGAAACCTTACATCATCAGTGTATTTCATTGAATGACACGTTCCATGACACATTCAGGAGGCTCGACAATAGTGTCTCACCTCCATCCCACCTCACCTCCACCCACCTCTATAGTCACGGTCGTTCAGAACTCACCTCAGTGCCAGGAACAACAACAGGGTCCCCTTAACATGCACCTTCAAAAGCTTTCACATGCATACCTCAGAGCCTGACCGAAGCATCGCCTACTCATCTTCAGTCTACTGTACATGCCACAGTCTGTTCAGAGTAAGGGCTGGGTAGGGTGGGTTGGGGTAGCCCCCTCAGGACCATTCGAACCTGTGTTAGGAATTGGATATGAACTCAGGTTTTTGGAAGGGACTATGGGCAGGATTGCTGTCTGTGATGGCAAACCAAGATTAGGGAAAGTGAAGAAACTAGGATGCCAACCCTTAGACATTTACCGGTAGTCATCTTGTGACAACAGACTTCTTCATGTTCGGGTTAATTATTAAATGCAAATCCAAATAGTGGTTTTGTGTCTCAGCCATAACCACTGGCTCTTTTTCTCAACAGCCTCAGACAACTCCTTTTAAAAAAAACTCCTTAGAGTGGCTATCGTCATCTTCCTCGAAAAGCAGAAATTGCATGGGTCCTGCTACATTGTAACTATACCATTATATACTGTCAGACTATTCTGACACTGACACAATGGGCCTATCCTGAATTTAATTATAATCCTGCTTCGACTCATCACCCTATGTAATGACAAGCAGCCAATACACTCTTCCTCTTCCTCGTCCCTTGTTGCACAGCATATTATTACATTGTTTAAGTAAAGCTACAGTCCAATGTACTCTGTGTAATATAGGCCTACAGTTTATCCTCACAATTGTTTTCTTCCTGATCCTGAGCATGTACCCACAATGCCAGGGGCAAATCTTCTAGCTTCTTGTGTAAGCCTTCCAAAGGCCATCCCAGGGTCATCCCAAGGTCATGGACCCTGTGTCCCCAGTGACCCTGCTGGCCCTGACTGTGTACTGTGGTGAGGAAAAGCCTTGTGGCCTCCTTCAGGGGCATTCAAGATGAAATATGAATCAACAATGTAGTAGGCCTGTCTGCAAACAGCACCGCTGAATCACAGGCAGCAAAGCATAGGTAATAGCATGGCAGGCATTTGTGTCTGTTTGCTTACACAGCTGTGACTACTCACAGAGGAGGGTAGCATTCTCTCTTTAATTTTCTTTCGTTTTCGTTCTGTCTTTCTTTCAAAGCCTTCTTTGCAGCGCTGGTTCACTGGCCTTTGACTTTAAGAGATGAAACACAATGCCACAATGTACCATAACAGAAGTTTTGTTGAAACTAAGCTTGACCTCAAAAACCCTAATGCTGGGCCATTGTTTGTACTTGGCCTCCTGTTTGTTTGGACCCAATATTACCAGTAACCTTGTATCCTGTCTCACATCCTGATGAGAGGTTTGAATGGGTTTAAACCTAAATAATGAAATGTATTGTATAAGGTGAACTTCACTTTAGGTCACCAATCTCTTTGACATTCTCAAGGTTCTTAAGAGATCATCATGGCTCATTATCAGTTACTTCAGTGGCTGGTATGGTGTCTCCCTCATCTGTACATTTAAAGTTACAGTCCACAATTCTAGTCCAATATGCTTTTTGAGAAATTGAGCTGATTCTGAAGGTCCTCTCTAGCTGTCAGTCTGGTGTGCACACTTAAAAGCATGGAAGGAGGTGTGCAGTTTGATTGTCTGTTTCCTCTATCTCCTTCTCCCTCCTATTTCTCTCTCCTCTGTTCTCTCTTTCCATCTTTCCTTCTCTCTCTCTCTCTCCTTCTCCATACCTCTCTCTCTTTCTCTGCCGTCTCACCCTGGAGACATCATCCATGCCTTTTATTCATTTCTCCCTCAGCCAGAGTTAATCCCCTGCCCCTCCATTGATGATGCACTCCTGGGGGAGAGCGTGGGCCTCCGGGGGGGTTATATCTCCAGACCCAGCTCCCAGCCTGAGCAGGAGTGGAGTCATTAAGGAGGTCCCCACTGAAGCTGAGAGAGGACACACACACACACACACACACACACACACACACACACACACACACACACACACACACACACACACACACACACAAACATGCTCACACACACACACACACACACACACACACATACACATACACATACACATACACATACACATACACATACACACTCGCACATTTCAACATGAACAGTCATACGCGCGCGCGCACACACACACACACACACACACACACACACACACACACACACACACTCAAGTCACACAAGTCATGCAGAGACAAGAGCACAGGGGGGAGAGGAGTGTTAAGCACCCTGTAAATGAACAGTGGGCCATTAGGGCTCTGTGTGAACTGTGTGAAGAGGCTGTGGTGGCGGATCTCTCGGAGCAAGCCTATGCCTGATTTACACTCCCACTCCTTCATTTAGCAGACACCTCTATCCAAAGCAGGCAAGACATATATTTGCCGACGATCACATGGATTATATACCTGACAGGGTCTCCTAAAAACATCTATTTTCAGTATTTTATATTTCTGTTCTGGACGATTTCATTAACACAATTTTAAACAGAGGAGAGAGGACATTCTTTATTTTAGAAAAACAACATGTCAATTTCAGTTTCTCAATATTTTTTGTCCATATTCTTTCATATACAGTATGTAACATATGAAAGGTTATATTGTTGATATTTAACAGCATGATCATCTTCCTTCTCCAGCACACATCAAGCTAAAGGCTACTTTGACTGGTTAAGGTGATAGGAAGAAGAGGGGACCCCCAACTCTTGCCACAAAGAGCTGATTTTGGATGCCGTAGAAATTCAATCAGGCGGCGTAACGTGGGGCAGGGAGAGGGGAGGTCATGTAATTGCTCCATTAAGGAATTAAATCTGCCAGTCTAATCTGGCATTAGAGCACCATCTGTGTTGTGCTGTGAGAGAGAAAGACCCCACCATAGCCTTATCTGACCCTGCTGGCCAACACACATACACAGATACAGATACAAGGACACACACACACACACACACACACACACACACACACACAAAACACACACACAGACTCTCTCTCTCTCTCACACACACCGCTAATTTTGCTGATAGATACTGACTGAGGATCTCAATGATTTAACTAAATTATCCGTTGTACCTTGCAGCGGACACCCGACCCCTATCAGAGCCTTGATCAATCTCCTTCATGTCCTCATCATGGCTGATGCTGTGACAGGCAGGTCTACAGGGGACCTCTTTCATTAGTCCTTATAGATCCAGTCTGGACTTGACCTGGTCCCTTCCTCCGGAGTGCCTCGTGGTCCAGCTACTGAGGGTTGGAGCAATCTCCCCCACCCTCCTCTCTGCAGCACTTAAGGCCACTCATTCTGTCTCCCATCTGACCTATTTCTTCTCCATTTGTTGTTTGCTTTTAAGCTCTCCCCGTTGCTTGTTTCTCTCGCTGGGTTACAGTAATGGTGCCATATCTCAGAGAGCCTCTAAAAAGCTGCAATTCTGGCTGATGGAAAAAATGCCATCAGGGAGGGTAAGATTTTGGAGATAGTAAAAGAAAGGTAATGAGAGCAGATGTTTGAGTGTTTTCCCAATCTTACCATTGGAAAATACCTCACAGCTGAAGCTATTTCTGAAGAAACATTCCATCCTCTGTGTAACCCTGTTCACCCATCTTATATAGATCAAAGACCATATTACACCTACAGTTGGTCCAAGGAAACAAACTAAGTACAGTTTGTAAAGCCATTGTGGATATTTTGTTGTATATTACTCACATATCTAGACTTTACGGAGAGTGTCAACCTTTAAAATAGATATGAAATCTACCCAAAGTGAATAAAATATGTCAAATGATAAATGAATAAAAAGCAAATAAAATTGGGAATTGTTCAGAGCAAGTCTTTGGTCCTCTCTGGGGTGTGGGCGGCACACACTGAGGATGTTCACAGGGTCAATTAACGCATAAGACTATACACAGCCTTTTCTTTTGGCTCCTCTTTGGCTGTGTCCACAATTCTCTAAGAGGGGTGCTGATGTGTGTGGCAGCACTGAGTAGACAGAACATACACACATACTGTAAACACACACACACACATACACACACACATACACACACACGCACGCACGCACACACACACACACACAGACATGCACCACCTGTGCTCGTGCCTTTTCCCAGGGTGCTAATGTGTGTGGCAGCACTGAATAGACAGAACAAACCCACATACTCTAAACATACACGCGTACACACACACACACGTGTGGTACTTGTGCGTGTGCCACTTCTCAGGGTGGCCCTGCATGTGTGTGCAGGTCAGGTGTGTGTGTGTGTGTGTACGTCTGAGTAACTGAAGACTAACACAGAGATCGTGCTGAGATGTGTTTTCTGGATGCAGGCCAGCAGTCTTTGTGCTGGACTGCTCAGCCGTATGAGTGACGGACACAAAAACACCCAAAATCTCAGCAGCCTCAACTCAAGGGTCATTCTCTCTCTCTCTCTCTCTCTCTCTCTCTCTCTCTTTCACAAATCACCCAAAGATTTAGTGTCTTCAACTACAGGCTAGCATGTCAAGGGTTACTCTCTTTCAATTAAATTTCAATGTACTTTATTGGGACGACAAATGGACAAATTAACATTTTTTTTCTCTTTGAAAGCATCTCTTTCTCTTTCTTTCCCAAAAAATGCCTTTCTTTCTTTCTTCCTTTCTTTCTTTCTCTCTTTCTGCCTCTCTATTTTTCTCTCTGATTGTTTCTCCCATTTTCTTTCTACCAAATGCTTGGGAGACTTATACAAGGTCATCTACTAGCCATTTTAGTGACATCCTTCCATTAGAATTTGGTTTGGTGTCATGTAAAAAGCATTTCTTTCTTCTGAATTTCTCCTATCATGCAGAAGAGTGTGCAGGGAGAGGTGTTGCAATGATTGTTCAGAGAAAAGATAACTTTCAAATGGACCCATTAACAGCAACCAGGTGGGAAATCTTGAGGCTATTGCCAATTGTTATTTAGACAAAGAACACATTAGACAAGAGTTCATGTGCATGGGAAAAAAATGTTCCAACCAATAGGATTTTGTTGTTGAGTAGTATGGTGTATCTTGGGCAGTTCAGTGTTGCTAGTTTAGCACGCTAGTGAACAATAGGCAGAGAATGGGATTCCCGCAAGCATGCTCGCTAGCTTTGTATGCTAAGCTAAGCAAAAATAGGAACATACAAATCATATTGCTTATTACGAAACAAAATGTTAATGTTTGTATATGAAACAGTTTGTATGAATTACCCAAAATTCCCAGTTAATTCCCGTAAATTCACATTAATTCCCATAATTTCCTTTAATTCCATTAAAGTTTACAATTTGGAATATTTCCAAAATTCCACAGCCTAACTTCCCATGGTAAGTTTCCGGAAAGTTTCCGCCCCTTTGCAACCCTAGACAAGAGCGACAAGGCCCATTTGGAGACTGTGCTTGTTGGAACAGCCAGGGTCAAGGTAATGGTGGACATTTGGGATACTGGACATGTGACATGTGTGTGCCTTGGTTAGATTTTATTTTCCCTTTAAAGATATATCAATAAAAAATTGATGAAAATAGTAATTGGGAGTGGATCTGAGAAAAAGGGGGTTAAAGATGCACAATACATCATTATTGAAGGCATGCAGAGGCTCCCCCCTCTTCCCCTTCTCATCCCTCCTCCTGTCCTTCATTGACTTCTCTCTCTCTCTCTCTCTCTCTGTCTCATCATCCTCTTCCACTCTCTCTCTCTCTCTCCATTCTCTCCTCTTCTGAATTTCTCTTTCTGCCCCCATACACACCACTAGCTAATCTATATGCTAATAGGCAGACTGCAATCAATGAGGACCATTCGCAGTCGCACCTCAATCAATAGCATATTACTCCCAAAGACGAGGAGGGATATATATTTAATGCATGGAGGACAGGAGTAGAGGTTAGTGTTTGATACTTATGTGGTCTGCAGAAGAGGTTCGTTTAGTTGCTGATATAACGTCCTCTCGAAACCACAAGACGGAATGGCTTCTCAGTGGCACGCTGGCCGTCGCAATGGTGCCAATTTCTACAACCTAATGGGAAAAAAATTATTTCGCATGCACTTCATTTACCAGCCAGTAATATGAAGCGATGTGGTGCACTGTTTATAGCTCATTATTTTTATTATAATATTTTATAATTATATAGTCTCCAGCCTCATCGCCTGGAGACTATATCAGTTTTATTATTATTGAAAAAGAAAATCTCATTAAGAAATTGTAATATAGTCCCCTCAAGACAGAATATTATATCAGCTTTTGTAGCAGCGTTACACCCAATAGCTTCTCTAGATTAAACACAGTAAAACCATAGTCACAATATCTCTTTCAGATATTGCAGTAAATATAGTAGGCTGCAGTGAATATATTGTAAGTATAGTGTGCAGCAGACTCTTGCACAGAAACACCATGGTCCACTTGCTAACTTAATTTAAGCAGATGGCCACTGTGTCAGGTATCATCTGTCTGTGCAGTAGACATGACATGAGTCTTCTGTAGGTGCAGTGCATACTACTGTGGGGGGAGGGCTTTTTTCATAAGACTAAACATCATTACCAGCGCCTTTATTAGTAGAGCCCTCACTGGCCAATCAGACGTCGACAGTGCTGGGGAATGCCGATGGCCTCCGGTTGGCTGTTGCTAGGATACGCATAATCACGGGGAGAGGCAGGGAGGCTGCTTGCTTGCGTGTGGGGCAGAGCGTTAGAGCAGCAGGCGTGCGTGTGTGTGTGAAGGACTGTGTGAGCGAGGGGGAGAGATAGAACCAGAACGAGAGTGTGTGTGTGTGTGTGGCGGGACATAGGCTGGATGCAGGGAGGGAGAGACGTGGCGACAGGCAGACAAAGAATCCGCGGCGTCCCGAGGGAATGGGGCACCACACAGGCTCTCCTGGAGCGCAGAGGAGGTAGGAGCCGGCAAGGGCTTTGTTTTATGCCAAAGAGGAAATCCCTCTCCATCTCTCTCCCTCTCTCGGTCATCCTCTCTCTCTCTATCTCTCTCTCTCTCTCTCTCTGTCTCTCTCTCTGTCTCATCCCCATTCCTTACATCCGTAATGTCACTCCCTCTGTCTACCTCTATCTCTCTGTCTTTCATTCATGATTTGTAGTATTTTACTGATTTTGTAGTGTCTCATTTGTAGTATCTCTCTCATTTACCCCAATTCAATCTTGTTTTTCAGTCAGTCTGTTTTGTGTGTGTGTGTGTGTGTGTGTGTGTGTGTGTGTGTGTGTGTGTGTGTCCATGTCATCTCTTTCCCTCTCCCATTCATGATGGTCTCTTTCCCTCTGTTTCTCTTCTTCTGTCTCTCTATCACTATGTCTCTCTTGCTTCTCCATATCCACACAGTTGCTATTTCTCTCTCTCTCTGCTATCTCTCTCTCTCTCTCTCTCTCTCTCTCTCTCTCTCTCTCTCTCCTGCTGTCGATATTTCACTCTTTCACAGTCAGTCTCTGTCATTTTCTCTCTTTCTCCTTCACCCACTCGGCTACTAAAGCCTCCCCCTCTTTCACTGTTACAGATTCTCCCTTTCTCTAGCATCGTTGTTTTCTCTTTCTATTTCCCTCTGTCACTCTCTCTCTCCTCCATTCCCCATCCTCTATCACTGTCTGTCACTCTCTCTCTCTCTCTCTCCTTCTCTCTCGTTCTCCTTGTCTCTGTTTCTCTGTCACCCCTTTGCGTACATTCCATATCAAGCTGTAAATTATTTTCCTGTCCTTATCATTGTATTTCTTTTTCCGCCATGCTTCCTTTTCACTCTGTGTGTGTGTGTGTGGCGGGACATAGGCTGGATGGGGAGGAGGGAGAGGCGTGGCGACAGGCAGACAAAGAATCCGCGGCGTCCGGGAATGGGGCACCACACAGGCTCTCCTGGAGCGCAGAGGGAGGTAGGAGCCGGCAAAGGGCTTTGTTTTATGCCAAAGGGAGAAATCCCTCTCCATCTCTCCCCTCTCGGTCATCCCTCTCTCTCTCTCTCTCTCTCTCTCTCTCTCTCTCTGTCTCTCTCCTCATCCCATTCCTTACATCCGTAATGTCACTCCCTCTGTCTACCTCTATCTCTCTGTCTTTCATTCATGATTTGTAGTATTTTACTGATTTTGTAGTGTCTCATTTGTAGTATCTCTCTCATTTACCCCAATTCAATCTTGTTTTTCAGTCAGTCTGTTTTTGTGTGTGTGTGTGTGTGTGTGTGTGTGTGTGTGTGTGTGTGTGTGTCCATGTCATCTCTTTCCCTCTCCCATTCATGATGGTCTCTTTCCCTCTGTTTCTCTTCTTCTGTCTCTCTATCACTATGTCTCTCTTGCTTCTCCATATCCACACAGTTGCTATTTCTCTCTCTCTCTCGCTGCTATCTCTCTCTCTCTCTCTCTCTCTCTCTCTCTCTCTCTCCTGCTGTCGATATTTCACTCTTTCACAGTCAGTCTCTGTCATTTTCTCTCTTTCTCCTTCACCCACTCGGCTACTAAAGCCTCCCCCTCTTTCACTGTTACAGATTCTCCCTTTCTCTAGCATCGTTGTTTTCTCTTTCTATTTCCCTCTGTCACTCTCTCTCTCCTCCATTCCCCATCCTCTATCACTGTCTGTCACTCTCTCTCTCTCTCTCTCCTTCTCTCTCGTTCTCCTTGTCTCTGTTTCTCTGTCACCCCCTTTGCGTACATTCCATATCAAGCTGTAAATTATTTTCCTGTCCTTATCATTGTATTTCTTTTTCCGCCATGCTTCCTTTTTCACTCTGTGTGTGTGTGTGTGTGTGTGTGTGTGTGTGTGTGTGTGTGTGCGCTAATGTGTGCACATGTGTGTCCTTGCGTGTTCATGTCTGCAATTGCATGTGCCTGTTGGACTTTTACCAGCAAATGTTCTGCTTTTTCATGATGAATTGCAGTTTTGTATCTACAGCCATAAACTAGTGTCCAAATTGAGACAAACACTTGAAATATATCCATGTATTTTTGCATCAAGCATAACTGCAATGGCTGATTTTAGTGCACCAGAGTAAAATCCCGCAGAGGCCTTTAATTTAATGCCGAGTCTTGGCAACGCTGGTGTTTACCAGTTAGCCGTCACACTCTGTACTGCGGAATGTCAAAAGTGCAGCAGTCAGTGTATGTCATCTTGCATACTTTTTGCAATTGTGGATGATTCCCTCAGCTGGATATCGTTCATGAAACAGGAGAAATACTCCCACCCCCTACATCCAAACAC